>NC_083236.1:49561569-49719069 GCF_032191835.1 Heteronotia binoei
TGAATAAATCCCTCATTCTTTGCTGGGCCAAATCAGCCACTCTTGCCAGCGCAATAGTACCCATAATCGCATATGTACAGACGCTCAGTGCGACATCAGCTCTGGCCAATGCAGGATATTTTCTGACCCATTTCACACACTTTGTCATTTATGGGAATGGAAACTGTTTAGGAGACCTCTACAAGAGATGCTTAGGGATCCTCATCCCCCCACCCACCTGCTATATTTATGTCTGCATTTTGTCACAGTTCTTGAGGCCAAACTAGATGACACAACATCCTTGAGTCTGCCAGAGAGATGTGCCTCTCTCAAACTTTAGGCCATGCACATGGGGCTTCCACTAAATGACAAAATAAATTTTAATATGGACCACAAAACATTTGAAAATACCGATACATGAAGACAGATAGAAACATCGTTAAATGAACTTGTATTTTAAGAGATGCTTATAAATAGATACTTTGCCCGAGAAAGCAAACAGTAAAAATCAAATTGTACCAAAACATAGTGTTAGATCTTGTTTCATTAGGAATTCATGGACCTGATGGCTTTTTATGGTCTGTATATAAATGAAAACTTTGCATCATCACTTTTAATATAGATAAGACCACAGCGCGTGTATCGAGAAATCCCCCACCATAGTAAACAAGTAGGCTTTCACAAAATATATAGTCTATAGTAACTTCTCTAACAAGGTTATAACCCATCTTCCCATTTCAACTGGAAAGCTCATTCGTAGCAACAGCAAAGCCCCACAGGATTTAGCTCTCAAGTATTGCGTATTGCAGGGATTCCCAATGGCACCTTTTCTGGAGGCCACCAAATGTTCTTAGAAAGTGGACAGGGACAAGAAGGGATATTGGTAATTGAAGATTTGATCGGATGTGCAGATTTTCTGCAAAATGAACTGTCGGAACTCTCAAGAGGGAAATGAAGAAACACATGTGCCCTCCAAGTTTTAAACTTTTTTTTTTATTTTTGCTTCCACAGAGAGGTTCCAGAAATCCGTTCTACCACGTTCCTCCAGGGGGAAAAAAACTCTGATGATAATAATAGTAATCGTGTGTTGTCAAGTTGCAATCAACTCAAGGCAATCATGGCGTTTTCAGAGCAAGAGATAAGCAGATGTGGTTTGCCATTGCCTGCCTCTGCGTAGCGACCCTCCACTTCTTTGGTGGTCTCCCATGGAAGGATTAACTGTGGCCGACCCAACTTAGCTTTCAAGCTCTGCAGAGATGGCATTAATCACTGGGATCTCTGCAGGGGTGGAATTCTAGCAGGAGCTCCTTTGCATATTAGGCCACACACCCCTGATGTAGCCAATCCTCCAAGAGCTTACAAAAAGGAGCCTTGTAAGCTCTTGGAGGATTGGCTACATCAGGGGTGTGTGGCCTAATATGCAAAGGAGCTACTGCTAGAATTCCACCCCTGGGTCTCTGAAACGTAACATCATTTAGGGTCTCGGGATATCTGAATTTGGTCCTAGGACTTACGCTCAGAGTTAAATATGGCAAAGTCCTAAATATGATCAGAATTATTTCTGACGGTTATTCATGCACCTTGCAATCTAGTTTCAATTTTCAAGACAGCAGGAGGCAGGAAGGGCAGCAAAACAAGAGTGCAACTCAGCAGTTATGTAGTTGATAGGGGCGTTGTACAATCAGAAGTTAGCTCATCTTCCCGCTAAACAGAACTAACTGGTGTTTCTGTGCACAATATTTATCTTTTCTAGAAACAGAAGTCAGCAGAAAGGATCAGATTCAGATAGTTATTCCTGTTCTATTGATAGCTACACCATACCATCCCTAATATTTATGGAGGCTGTGGAGAAACGCCATCTTAGTTGGGAAGGAACATGAAACTACTAAAGCAGGCTTTGGGGCCTAGCCTTCCCTTCATATCCCCCTCCCTTCCAGAGTTAAACCAGCGCCTCTAGGGGGAAAGCCTCCTAGAGGGGCAGGAAGTTCTTTTTATTTGAATTAGGCAGGAAAAGGGCAGTTCTCAGCTGGTCCTCAAAGAGAGAGGTTGTCAGTCTGTGGGCTCTTGACTGTGGGAGAGGCCTACTCAAGAGGAAGAGGACCCCAGGCAGTCAGACCAAGTAAGTAATTCACAAGGTAGGGCAAGTTTACACCAGGGACGAGAGGATGCGTTTAAATCCACCTTTTATTTGTCCTTCTTGTTGCTGTTCAGGTGCTGTGCTAAACTTTTACATGTAACTGTTTTTGTTTTTATTTTTTTTCTTATTAAACATTTTTACTGTTTTGAATGCTGGCAGTCAAACTCTGTACCACATAGATCCCCAACCACTTAGACCATGCTGCTTTATAAAGGGGGCCCTGGGGAAGGGGGAAGGCATGCAGTTGGATAAGGTGCCAATCCTCCAGGGGTTCCCCGAAGAAGTGCTGTGGTCTCTATGATACCCAAGTACAGGGTGGCAGAGGACCTTGAGGCCTGGCCTCATAGCTGGAGAGGAGGATTGGGAGTCCTGTTCCTCTCAATCTGAACCCCTAGACTGAGCAGGTGGTGGCAGCGAGCCCAAGTGGCCAGAGGAGAAATAGCTCCCTCCAGGAGTTGGCAACTCAATAGGGAGTTGACGGGACCGGGTCTGAAGGCAGAATTGGGCCGGTTCCGTCACAGAGGCATTATTTAATCTGATGGCAAAAATGGTATTTCAGAACTCACAGGTTAATTTGGTATAGCACTTCTTATATAAGGCTAATACGTCCTATGCCAAGCTCATCAAGCAAATAACAACAACAGGGTCTACTTTGATGCTGCTGGAATTACTTCTAGCAGGGCTTTTTTAAAGCAGGAATGCACAGGAATGCAGTTCCAGCTGGTTTAGTGTCAGGGTGTACAACTCTGGTAGAAGAGGCAGTGGAGGGGAAAAGTACAGGAACTTTCCCACCCATGGCAGTAGAAGGCCATCCCCTAGCGAGCCACAGCCGTTTCCCCCCTGGAACAGAACTGTTCGCATTTCCGATTCTCCATGGTAGCAAACACATCTATGGTGGGATGGCCCCAGCGACGGAAGAGGGGAGATAGGTAAGTCCAGTTCAGCTCCCACTCATGGGGCGATGCTGCCCCCCTGATCAGTGAGTTTGCCTGAACATTGAGTTGCCCTTGGGAGATGTGTAGCCACCACAAAAATCTGCGCCTGCAGTCGTGATGGTGACTGAGGGAGACGGCGGGTGGAAGGGAGCTCCTTGACACAGGTTGGTCTTTGATCTTCACCAGTCTAGAGATGTTAGAACTAGTAGTGGGATGCTGAGTGACCTCTTTGGAGAGTCCACCAATGGGTTGAAGTGGATGAGAAATCAAAGCTGTAGGATTCTCATCCTGAGCTTGACGAACCGAAGAACACTGGTTGTAGCTGCCATCAACCCTAGGAGGCGTTGTATCTGCATCATCATCCCATACTTCCGAGACTGTAGGACACTGATCAGGGAGATGATGTCCTTTGCTCTGCTGTCCAGGAGCAGGGCTAGGTGACAGGTGGTATCCAGAATGGCCCCAATGAACTGAACCCTTCTAGATGGGTTCAGGTGTGATTTCTTCTCATTTACCTGTAGGCCTAGCTCGCTCAACAATTGAAGGATGGTATTGAGGTGTCCCAAAAGATGATCCCTGGAGCTGGCAACCACCAGCTAGTTGTCGATGTACGGAAAGAGGACAATCCCTTGGAGTCGCAGGTAAGCCACGAAGACCACCATTGTCTTCATGAAGACTCTGGGAGCCACAGAGAGTCCAAAGGGAAGTGCTTTGTACTGGAAATGAGATTGGCCAATAGCAAAACGGAGGAATTCCCTGTGATGGGGAAGGATGCTGATATGAAAATAGGCGTCCTTCAAGTCCAAAGTGGCCATCCAGTCCCCCTTCTTGATCAATGGAAGGATGCTTTGCAGGGTTAGCATCCTGAACTTCTGATAACTTACAAAGGTGTTGAGATCCCACAAGTCCATAATAGGGCGCAGCCCCCCGTCTCTCTTGGGAACCACAAAGTACCTTGAGCAGAATTCTTGATCCCGAAGGTGAGGGGGAACTGGTTCTATTGCATGTTTTTCCAACAAGTTCTGCACTTCTTCCAAAAGAACCTGAGTTGGGTGGGTGACCACTAGTTTGGAATGTGAAGGGAGCTGATTGAATTCTATCACATAACCCTCCTCTATGATGGACAAGACTCATCTGTCGGTGGTGATATGTCTCCAAGCCGGTAGGAATTTGTGGAGACGAGTAGGGCCCAAGGAGTGGGGGGGAAGGAAGGGATGGCCCATGGGCCAAAGTCAAAGGCCCTGCTTAGGGTTGCGTGCTCCCTTGGTCTTAGGCATATGGTCTGTCGAGGGGGAGAACTTGAATTTGCCCCCTGAAGGATAGGAACTCCTGCTATCATGCTGAGGTGTGCAAGGTTTCCAGGCTCTATCAGGTGACTTGGATTGTGCATAAGTTTTTTTCGGCCACTGTTTAGACCAGGGTCGAGGCCTGCTGGTACGGGAAGTGGAAAGCACACCCAGATTTTGCGAAGTCTTGTCCATCTCCTGTAACACAGAGTCAGTAGTGGAGCTAAAGAGCCCCTCGCCTTCAAAGGGCAAGTCCTCAACCCAGGACCTGGTGTCTGCGTGCAGGGCTGTGGTCCTAAGCCAGGAGTACCTTCTCAGGGTGATTGCTGAAGTCAGGATTTTGGCTGCCACTTCAACCATGTGCTTGGATGCTGCCAGCTGTTGTTTTGCCAGAAGAAGGCCTTTCTTATGGGTCTTCTTCGCTAGGGCTCTCTTATCCTCAGAGAGTGAGGCCATCAGAGGTGACATTTGCTCACAGAGCAAGTGGCGTAGTTGGAAATCTTTATTCCCAGCGCTCCCGAGTAGAAACGCCTGCCAAAGTTATCGATTCTCTTGCCCTCTTTATCCGGAGGCACAGAGTGCGTTTTCTTGGCCTTGGATGAGGAAGACATTACCACAGAGTTCGGATGTGGGTGATTAAATAGGAACTCCGCACCTTGTTCCTGGACCCGATACATGTGATCCATCCTTCTGGATGAGACAGGGGTTGAGGCAGGTTTCGCCCAAGGGTCTTTGATGGCTTGAAGAATCACCTTGGTTATGGGCAGGGCGATTGCTGTAGAAGTGTCCCTTTGCATAATGTCAAAGACTGTATTGTCTATGTCAGGCTGCGGATGTACCACCTGCAAAGAGAGAAACTGTGCCATCCTCTTTACCAGGTCACCATATGATTTAAGGTCCTCTGACGAAGAGATTGGGAGATCTTCTGCCGTCTTGGGATCCGGAGAAGATTCAGTGAGTTGCTGGTCGGAATGGTCTTCGGCCTCGAATTTGGAGGCGGACTGAGAAGAGGAGTTGCTACCAACGGTCCCTTCAGGTAAGCGGGGAGCGTCCGAGATGAGTTCTGGCGTGCAAGGCAGGGCTCGGACTTTGTGGGTGGAAGTCTGCTTCGATGTTGAGGTCGAAGGCTCAGGCTGGTCCCTAGATCGAGAGCGATGCGAAGCCTCTGATCTTTGGTCCCAGTCCATGTTGTAAGGGGGTACCAAGGGTAAGGCAACTGGTAAGGAAACCCCCCGAACGGGTAAGACCATGGTCTTGGGTCCCAGCTAGGTAACGGAGGTGGGCGATGAAAATGGTTCGGTGACTCTGCAGCCTTATCCTGGAGTGTCGTGGGATGTGGAGTCAGCTTAGGTCGGTCTCGATGATGATCGGTATCAAGATCCAATGGTGAGGCCGAGTCGCTATCCCTTCCCGCTGATCTCTGAGTCAAGTCAATCTCCAGGTCTCATGCAGAGAGGGAGATCGGTTGCAAGTCCACTGGGCCCAAGGGGCTTTTTGATCAAACCGGAGATGCTAGAAGTTGCCTAGGTGGCAACTCCGGGACGATCATCAGGTCCGGGCATTTTTTCAGTGGCAGAGAAGGAGTGCGCCTGTCCTGGTGCCTGCGTCTCTCCTTTTTACGCCTCTTTGAGTCTTGCGAGAGATCCTCCTCTCCTCTAGCCCTTCTAGCTGGGGTAGAGGGCTCTGAGGTTGACACCGAGCCCCCACGCTTGTGGGGGGGGGGGGCGGTTGATGTGAAATTGTTGCATCGGCTGACTCGTTGCCGATAGCGATGTCGAGAGCAATGCCATGGATGTGGTTAATGCCATGGCCTCTGTTGACATTGATGCTGCCATTTGAGAAGACAGAGCCGATTTCAAAAGGGCCGCCGAAAGTCTAGCTGCTTGATTTTTCTTGATCTGCTTAGAAAACTTCAAGCAGTGATGGCAGGAGTCCACCCTATGCCCTTCCCTGAGGCACAGTAAGCACAGTGAGTGTCCATCCGGGGGTGGGATTTTACTCCCACAGTGAAGGCAACGCTTGAAAAAGTCCCAGCTTTTTCCATAGTCAACACGTGGGGGGGGAGGGGATCCCCGAAGGGTGGGAAAACTACTAACAGTCTCTACTACTACTTTTTTTTTAGATAACAAGAGAAGGGAAAATCAACAAAGAGGAGAACACCCAGAAATTTTACAGAAAGATAAGTACTGACCGGAGAAGACGAAGACGTGTCTATCCGACACGGTGGTAAAGAAGAAACTGGCGGGATTGTCGCACCCACTCTTGGAGCATGAGCATTGGGGCTGCTGCACATGCTCATGAGAGCTGGCTCGAAAAAAATCCTGGACTTGGTACTACCGATCGGGGATCAGCGCTGGAGCTTCATCCCATGGGTGTGAAGCACAGAGACCACAAAGAAGATGCACTGGCACCATCAAGGTGGTTTTCATGGTGAGAATGTCAGCAGACAGGTGAGTATCTTTTTCAAAACCACAAAAGAACCCAAAGTGTAATACAAAAATGAAAAAGGGGCAAAGACCGTGGGGGGCAGACACTCTTAAATATGATAAACAGCCATGCTGGATTGGTAGAAGCATACATTGTTTTTGCCTCTATGTATGACCAGAATAAACAACAGCTATGACCCATTTCATGTTATCCATTACTTAATCCTTGTCCTGAGAGCTTATGTTTAAGGAACTTTGAGAACAAAGTATCATCAATGCACACGCAGAGACATAAACAGACTTAGCGCAGTTCCATATTCGCAATATCGTGCAACACTTTGCACTTTCCTCCTTATATATACTGGTGGTGGAAACTGCCGATGAGCTGCAGTCGACCACTGCCTGCCTCTGTGTTATGACCCTGGTATTCCTTAGCAGTCTCCCATCCAAATATTAACCAGGGCTGACCCTGTTTAGCTTCTGGGATTTGACAAAATCAAGCTAGCCATCTGGGTCAAGGGCAGGCCCTTAAATGTTGCAATGTCCCCCAAATTGGTTGCACAAGATCTCGCAGAAGCAGAAACACGAGTGGGGTACAATACGTCTGATCTTGTGCAAGCGCTATCATGATTACTCCTTTGCATTTCTTCCTGGGCAAGAGCTCCTGCCCAAGGAAAATTCTGCACTGGATTCAACCTCATATATACAATGAAAGCCAACATGATGTAGTGGTTGGTTCGAGTGTAAGACTTGGATCTGGAAGACCCTGGTTTGAATCTCTACTCTGCCACAGAATCCTGCAGAATAACCTTGAGACAGCACACATTCGCAGCCTAAGCTACCTCACAGGGTTGTTGTGAGAATAAGACAGAGGAGGTGATTTGAGCCATTTTGGGTCCCCCTTGGAAAGGCAGGGTATAAATGAAGTAAATAAATAAATACAACACAATGCATAACTATGTAAGGATAGAAGATTCGTACTTCTAACCGCTTGCATATTTGTATATATTCACCCCCGTGTGATAGTTTTAAAATCTTCAAATCTAAGCTTTGGGGGGGGGGGGGTTCAAGATTCACAGAGGGGATTTCTGTCTCCCTTTACCCATTAATTAACATTTCTAAAGAGTCTGGCAGTCCCTGGGCATTGGCGCTGCATGGGTGTCAAACTCTATTAAATACAGCAGAAAGTAAAATGTCCTATTAAATAGATACTGCCCTAAATTCTGGTAAAACTTAGAGCAATAATGTAAAAAGCTGGTTATGTGCTTACATTAAAACCCAGATTTTAAAGCATTAGCACATCGCCAGTGTGCTCCTGCTTGGCATGTGTTTTATGCCCAATACCCTACTCTGGCACATTAACAATCTGTGTATCCATTCATCAGCAGTACATTTTGAATTGTATATTTATGGCACAGTGCACTTTTCATCGCTGAAAATTAATGAACATGCCTCTCTCATAACAAACAAGCACCTGTGCCGCATAGTTAGTAATCGGAAACAGATTTATTTTTATTAGAGTATATGTGGGCAAAAATTTTTCTCCCTTTTTTTTGGGAAAAAAAAATATGGTGTGTTCATTGCTTGATTATAAGGGCACACTCTGCCAATGGATCTCTTTGTTGCACAAATTCCTGCTTATGATTTCCGCCTGTAATATTTTGCATTTGAGATTTAATGATAATGCCTTCATATAGGACATAATCATTCCTTTACTTGTCTTGACAAATCACGTCCTGAGAGACTGCCAACTACTGTTGGAAGCAAAATGGGGAATCTACAAGTAATGAGGAAGAACAGACATATTGAACCATTTTGAGTAACTGGGTTTTCTGCGACCCGATTCCTACGTGCAGGCCGGGGTCACAGAAGCCACTGAGAAATGCAATCGTACGGCAAACCATTTGAGTCAAACAGCTCTGACCTGGTTTTGGCAATTTTAACTATGCCATCCCATATCCTCAGTTTTATTCACTGTTCAGTTTAATTCCCAGTCAAACCATTTCTATTAACTTGATTTCACACAAATATAGAACCACCACTGCGGGGGGGGGGGGGGGGTAATGATCAGAAGCCCAGTCAGATCTGTAATGAACAAAGCCTCTTTTTTAAGGTAAAGTTTCTTAGCATCATCTCACAGATTTCTGCTGATCTTTAAAAGTTAAATTATGGCCCTTAAAGTCCTGATTTGGATCGGGGCCATGCGGGGACAGGACAGGAGGGAGCTAGATTTGCTCCACTTCATGGTTTCACTAACCAACACTTCCTGTGTGCACATTGAGGGAAAACAGATGGCCAGTAATCTTTATTTCTTTAAAGGGTTATAACAGCACAGGGAGTTAGTTTTATGATACTTCTGACATTTCCACCATACCTTTCTCCAGCAGCCCCATCTTCAAAAGTGGAGTCAATCTGGCTTATAACAACAATAGAGCCCAAACGAAAATCCAAATCAAACCCCCCGAACGATATTCACAATGGCATGTTCAACAATGCAACTTGGCAAAACCCAAACATCAATTAAGAGCCTTAGAAAAGAACACCGTCTTGCACTCCCCTCTGAAGATTTGCAAGGAGAATACCTTCCATACCTACTCAGTAACCTGATCTACAGATCGGGAGCAATAACCAGGAAAGCCAGGATACTAGCAGCAGAATAATGGACAGAATAATGGAAGACGGGGTAGGCAAAATAAATGTCTTAATTAGATTAACTGGTGCACAGGTTTATATGAACCTGACTTAGCAGGAGCTCCTTTGCATATTAGACCACACACCCCTGATGTAGCCAATCCTCCAAGAGCTTACAAGGCTCTTCTTACTGTAAACTCTTGGAGGACTGGCTACATCGGGGGGGGGGGTGTGGTCTAATATGCAAAGGAGCTCCTGCTAAGTCAGGTTCATATAAACCTGTGCACCAGTTAATCTAATTAAGACATTTATTTTGCCTACCCCGTCTTCCATTATTCTGTCCAGTATGCGAAGGAACTCCTGTTAGAATTCCACCCCTGTGCCTTAGCATTGAATCAGACAATTAATCCATCAGTAGGGTTGCCAGCTCTGGGTTGAGGAATAGCTGGAGATTTTGGGGCTGGAGCCTGGAGAGGATGGCGTTTAGGGACAGGAGTGACCTCAGAAGGGTATGATGTCGTAAAGTTCACCCTCCAAAGCAGCCATTTTTTCCCCATATAACTAATCTTGGTTATCTCGAGACCAAATATAACAGCAGGGGATAGGGTTCCCAACCTCCTGCTGGGGTGGATTTTCCCCCAAATTTAAGGCCCCTGACCCCCTGGCACAGAACTGGCTGGCAGGAGGATCCCCACCCCCAAAGAGCTCTGTCGGCACCCAATGTGCTAGGCATGGTGATGTCACATAGAAGTGATGTCATCATACTGGTCACGTTGTGCAAGGGATGCTCTAGCATTTGGTTAAAAACTTTATGGCACCATAGAGATGGAGATTCTGGGGACTGAAAACTGGGACCTTCTACATGGCAGACTAAGAGTCCACCACTGGGCCATGGTGATACACGCCTTCAGACACAGGATGTAGACTCCAGGCTGTGGACAGCTTTAAAGTTCAGAATCAGAATCTTTAACTGTGCCTGGAAAATACACAGGCAGACAAAGTTATTTCCTCCCTCCCCAGGTGTAAGTTCACCACATATTGCACTTACTGCTGTTTCTAAGATGTTTTAACGGTGTCTCCCATAAAGAATGTTACCGTATCCAATGGCAAGGTAACAAAAGCATGAATTTGCATAGCCATGTAATTATCTCACGCTACACATTATGGAGTCTAGGATTCCACCCTGTGGCAGGAGCTGTCAGATCTCCTCAATTTCTGCAAGTGAGGTGCTATTTAGGGAAACCCACATATGCCCTGGGATACATAGCAGTTCCCCCAACAAGCCCAAGAGCACCCTTTTGAGATTGCTGCAGGCTGGGAAAACAGAGCAGCAGGAAGGCTGAAATCCCTTCTCCTGATCCTAATTGGGCACCATGCGTGAAGGAATTGAGGTAAACTCACAACTCCCATGGGACTGTGATAACTCTGACATATAAGGCTGCCAGCAGTGTTCTCTCTAAGATGAGTTAGTGTGAGTTAGCTCACAGATTTTTAGCTTCCAGCTCACAGATTTTTGTCTTAGCTCAGGAAGGATGGCGCCAGAGCACAATAATTGATGCAGTAGCTCACAACTTTAATGCCAGGAACTCACAAAGTAGAATTTTTGCTCACAAGACTCTTCAGCTTACAGGGAACATTGGTTGCCAGTCCCCTGGTTTGGAGCCCCTCCCCCATTTCAGGGCTATCAGAAAGCAGGGGGAAATAGCCACTGGGTGCTCCTCACCATTGGGTAATAAACATATGTGTGGCTATTTATTACTTTGGGACAATATGTATATGAAACAAATATATAATCTCACCAGGGCTTTTTTTGTAGCAGGGACTCCTTTGCATATTAGGCCACACACCCCTGATGTAGCCAATCCTCCAAGAGTTTACAGTAGGCCTTGTAATAAGAGCCCTGTAAGTTCTTGGAGGATTGGCTAGATAACAGGGGTGTGGCCTAATATGCAAAGGTGTTCCTGCTGCAACACCCCCCCTCCCCCCTGAATCTCACTATTCCTACCCACTTTACTGGCAATATGTGCTATGACGAGTGTCTCAGGTTATATTCCTCAATCTTGCCTGCCAGGTCCTAAAAAAAACAGGGAGCGCCGGAACCCCCCTAGGAGATCAGCCATGCTTCAATCTTTTAAGCTTTCAACAGACTGAGTGAGCCTTCATCACCACCCTTAAACTATTCCTGTTGAAGGTGTCATCCGCCACCATGACCAGAAACAGCAAAGAGTCCATTTTCTGAAGTTTGCAACAGAAGGCAGGCAGAGATTATCCCGCCCCCCCCCCCCCCTCTCTGTGAATTCATAACCTGTCTTTCCTATCTGACAGTCTCTGCATTTTTACCTTTGCTGGGATTCTTTAAACCTTTGCTGGGTTTTTTGAAAAGTCAAATCTCTGTATTTCCAAGTTAAATTTCAACACAGTTATAAAACAAAGGTGAATTTGCTTGTTACTATGGTATATTTTCTCCATATATGTATATACGTAATGGAACAGTCTGCTTTCTCCCCCTTTCCCCCACCAAGAGCTGTGTGATTTTGTTTGGCCCTATTGACAGCTCTTATTCCAGTTTTGTATGTTAGCTGAAGTTGTTGGTCATTGGAGCTGTCTCCTTGCAAATAAACAGTTGATGTTTTGAGCCAGCTTGTCTCTGCTGAATGGACCTGAGGATGGGTGCCTGTGTGAGTACTCTAATCTGGGAACCCACAGTCAAAGGAGGACATCACAGTTACCTATTTTACCTTGATCTGAACAGCTAAATACCAGCCCTGACCGAGACAGCTATGGCGCCTTTTCTCCTCGCCTGGCCCTGCCCCTCGGGTGGCTGTTGCCACTCCCCCTTTGGCAGCAAGGGGGCCTCAGACTCGGCGAGAGGCCAGGTTATTGGCACCTGACCCATGCTGCAGCAGCACTAGGGGCTCAATTCAGGGGCTCTCTCTCTGGCAGCCTCCCGGTCTCTGCTCACCTCTCTCCTCATCAGCCTCCTTCCTGCTGCCTTCCCTTCTTTTATGCCCCCCCCCCCGTTCCCTGTCTACCTGCCCTTCCCTCTGCCTTGCCCCCTGTAGAAAGGGCCAGATGCCCAGGCTGGCTCCAGGGTGGGGTGGGGCTTGCTTCCGCGATGCGGCCAGCATCGGGCCCTGCGGCCTCGTTGGGAGGCCGTCAGAGTCTTCCGGGGCTGATAGCGACCCCTTGCTGTGAGGCTGAGCGGCAGCTGTGGCTCCGTGGGCCACCCAGGCTAATCTGATTTTATCAGATAATGGAACCTTAGCAGGATCAACCCTAGTTAGCATTTGGATTTGAGACCACCAAGGAATTCCAGGTTCACTATGCAGAGGCAGGCAATGGCAAACCACCTCTTTACCTCTTGCCTTGAAAATCCCAGGGGTGTCAAACTCATTTGTTATGAGGGCCAGATCTGACATAAATGAGACCTTGCTGGGCCGGGCCTTGTCGGGCCGGGCCATGTGTGTACCTATTTAAGATTAGGTAGCAGACAGATAAAGTTTTTAAAGGTCACAGACAAACAAGACTAAAGATTTTTTAAAAAAAAAAAACCTTAAAACATACTTAAAACATTAGCACTCATTTGTCTTAAAGGTGCTTTCTTTGTATTTCTCCCATGGGATCCAGGGAACTGGGCAAAGGAAGCTCTAACTCATTCCCTCCCTCTCCAGGGGACCAGGAGGAGGAAGCTCTGGCTCATTCCCTCCCTCTCCAGGAGACCAGGAAAATCAAGGTTTTGCTGTGTAGTTCCTGTGGGGTTGAGCAAGCCTTGCAAAGCAAGTTTGGATGCAGAAGCAAGCAAGAGAAGGAAGGAGACAAGAGTCAGTTGCTCGGGGGCTTGATAGGAGCCCTCCGGGGGCCTGATTCAGACCTCAAGCTACATGTTTGACACCCCTGCCCTACAGGGTCTGTATATAAGTTTGGTTCTGACTTGATGACAGCACACTTACACACCATTTCAACACAAGTCCATGTCTGTTGTCCTACTAATTTCTTTGGATGGAAAAAAAAATCCTTAGGCACCAAAAGGAATGTGTATGCAGATCACCTTCCTCCACCGATGTTGTGAACTAGGAAGGACTGCAAGTAGGAGGGGAAATGGGGGGATGGAAGCTGGTGTGGAGCCCCTAAAGGTGTGGGGGCCCACAGGCTAGTTACTTGGCCTATGCAGTAACTAGGCCTAATTGTTAATCTGGCCCTGGGCCCAACTTCTGCACACTCGTGCCTGACTAGACTCGAAATCCTATTGTGGGCAAGCGCCATATCGGAAAGGTGGAGTAGGAGCAAGCAAACAGGCAAGGAATGTTGACCCAGAGACTTCTGACATTAAGCATGGTCCAGACAGTTGAAAGGAATCTGCATATTTGGGGATAGCTTATAACCATTACGGTGAGGCTGAAGTAGCATCACTGTAGCCTACAACATACTTCATTGGGCATTTTGTTTGATATTGACTACTTGGGTTTGCTTTAAAAGCATTGTTACCCCAGCTTAATCCTTCTCCATGGGGCGAGATAAAAATCTAAATCAGTGTAGCAATTAGAAGAACCTTAACCAACAGGAACTCATCTTGTAACTTGTGCAGTTTTGTAAGAAAATGTAAATGTCTTATAAAGGTCACCGACAGAAACTGAGCATTATCATTGCTGGGATCAACCATTTGCCATTTCAAGGCAACTCAACTATTTCCAGTCATCCTTTCTCCTTTAAAAAAAAACGCCATAACTGTATAGTATCACAGGAATCATATGTTTTTGCATGTCATAGGTTCACCTTCTAACAGTTTCCTGGCATTTAGCAAGAACCGGGGGGGGGGGGGGGGGCTTGCTAACTCCAGCTCATGCAGATAAGCAACAAAGAAAATCATCATCGACGTAAAAATCAAAACAGGGGGAAACATCACAGAATAATTATAACTCAGTCCATAGTGACATGCCTGTTCCGGTGGGAAAGGAGGAACACACAAAGAGACAACAAAAATGGGGTTTCAACAACAAGGCAAGGTTTATCTCACCCCATATTCCTAAACTACAAACCGGTTGTCTTCCAGGTGCACACATTGGCCGAAAACAGTCGGCCAGCTCAGGGCCGCATCAAGCCACCCCAGAAGAAAGCTGGCCAGAAAAGGAGCAGCTGGGAGCCTCCAGGCATCATGCAGCCCGCCCCTGGAACAAGGACAGGCTGTGTGCACCCTGGAGGAGTTTCCAGAGGGCTCATGCACCTGTCGGCCACTCCCTGGGCACTTCCTGGCCATCTAGATGGCCAGGGAAGCACCTGGGAGCCACTTCAGAATTTAGGTACCACTGACACTAGTACCTTTCTGAGGCGGCTTCATTCCAGCTCTGGACAGGCTGCTTGCGGGACAAGGACAGCAGGCAGATGTGCACATGTGTGTGCACTTTTTTGATCCACCTGCCTTCCGTCCCCAGGGCAGTTTAAACCGCCTATCTGTTATCACCCATTCATTTGGGTTGAAGATAATGTGCTCTCCACCAAATGGCTAAGTAGTACCCTGCTGCCTAGAAACACCTCACAAGATGGAGAGGAGCCTATCTTGCAACCCAAAATTGTCCAGAGGCTCTCTGCATTTAGCCTCTTCTTGTTTCCAGCATCTGATGGGCTTTGGAGTTGTTGATTTAGACTCTGTTTTGTGTATGTCTGTGTTTTGAATGAGAACAAGAACCCTTTGCAGCCCACATCTACTTGTATGGGATATGCGGGATTGATATAGCCAAGATGGAATAACCATTACAGTTGCTGGGCTGGTACTTGGGAGACCCAAGTTCCAAATTCCCAATTTCCATTCAAAGATGAAGCCTGCCAGGTAAGATCTGGCACCCAAGCTTTGGTCTCTGTGCCCCCACATTAAGAGGTAAAATGGAGGGGCAACTAGAGACTGGGCATTTTCAGCGGTGGCACCTTGCCTTTGGAAGGCCGTTCCTCTTGAAGCTTGCATGGTGCCTACCAGTAAGCATCAGACCAAACCTTTCCTGGTTTGTTTATAACATGTTGTCTTGTTTCTGCTTGCAAGTCGCCTTGGGGAGGCCTCTGGAGGGAATACAAATTCCCTTAATCAATAAATAATGACGCAAATCAGTCAGTCTGCTGAGCAGAAGGTCCACCACTCACTTTGCTAATTTACTGGGGGGGGGGGGGGTTGTTTGAAGTTAAAATGTGCATGTGGAGGACTGGGGAACCAAACCCAGCCTCCAGATTACAGTTTTAACTACTTGGTTGGATCCTGTCAGCTATTTCACAAAATATTGCCCGATTCTCCTCCTTACAATAGTTCCCAACTATTTGTAAAAATTATATATATCTTTTTTTACAAATTCAGTTCCCAGGATCTCCCACATAGCTTTTTTGTGTGTGTGTGTGATCAAAAGGACCCTTTCCTTCTGTTTCCAGAATCCGGCTGGATCCAGCCTACAAAGTGTGATAAAACAATAATTAATGTCACATTTCATTGTATTGTCTGTGCTTGTGCATACATGTATTAAGGCTGTGATTTGAAGTTACAAGAAGAAGAAGAAGAAGCCAAGTGTTACACAGTCATGGAACAACCCTCTCCAGCATTGTGTAGATCACAGAACAATCCCAAGAAAACGTCTGTGGGAATAAGCCCTACTGGACAGACCAATTTTGGATGGCACCGCTAGACTTGCCTTCCTTTCCTGTTGCTCCTCCCAGCCTGCATGTAAAGAGAAACAAGGAGGTATGACACATTCATACTATCAGAGCAGATCCTTACAAAAAGCAACACAAATGATGGCTCTGTAGGAGCTTGTGACCCAACAATCTGGGCTTCTACCCATGCTTTGAAGATCACCAGAGCAGACAATACAGGACTAGACCAACACATGATATGATGACAGAAAGCAGCTTTGTATCTGCTGTAGGGTTCCCAACCTCCCATTGGGGGCAGGGGTTCCCCCAGTTTTGAGGCCCCCAACCTGCCGGCATGGAGCTGGCTGGCAGGGGTATCCCTGCCCCTAAAGAGCTCCATCGGCACCCAACGTGCCTTGCGTGATGATGTCATCCACAAGTGATGTCATTGTGCTGAGCATGTTGCACAGGGGATGTTCTAGCATTTGGGTGAAAACTCTATGGCATCATAGAGATTTTTATCCAAATGCCAGATGTCCCCCATCGATGTTCCCAGTGTGATGATGTCACTTTGGGGTGATGTCATCGCACCAGGCACATTTTGCACACATGAGAAACATGCGCCACCAGGAGCCAGGTAAGACGTGGCAACCCTAATTAACCTCTGATGAACAATAATGTAAGAGGATAATAATTTGACTGTTATAAGGGAATACTGAGGTAAAACAAATGAAGCTCTTTGAATACACTAAAGTGTGGCACAAATGCAGGGGTCGTTCTGTAGAAAAATAGGTGGTGGAGCTCATCCAGGGATTGTTATGCAGCTGCACCTACTATTCAAGGTGGGAAGGAGGAGGGGGAAACCCTCAGAAAGGTTCAGGAGCTGTGCTCCTGTGAGCTCTTACTGAATCCGAGGCCTGCACAAATGTAATATATCCCTAAACCTATAGGCGGTAGGGTATGGCTCTCTCTTTCGGTGTACTTTACAGGACTAGTTTTAAGAATAAATGAATCATATTTTGCCTGGTATACTTCATAGAAAGATGAAGGGCTAGATCAACAGCCATTAGCTTCTCTATGGCCAAGACGTTACAGAACAGGAGAGAGCTTCAGAATGCTGGAAATCAGACGATTTGCATGTGTGTGTTAGTGAGTGTGTGCCTATGCGAGAGAGGAGGGCAGAAGGCTTACTGTCATTTGCACACACATCATTATCCAAACACTAATGGAAGACAAAGGGTTGAGATAAGAAAGAATCAGCATCAGGGAGTTACTCCAGATGAAAAGATACTGGCAGGACATGACCTTGTATTGGATAAGTTGCACTTTTAACTAATTAAAAGGTATATGGATTGTAGGGGAGGTGGGATAAATAAAAACAAAGAAAGTTAACTGTACTGCACCTTGACCTGAGAGTTAATGTTGGTACAGAGGGCCCATAGAAAGCCTTCACAAGAGCAATCCTCCGATGCTGTGTGAAAGTTTTTCTGCACACGTCTCAGGTCACTTTATTAGTCACAGCTGGAATACGAACCACCTGCTCTTTTCCCAGGGCCTCATTCTACAGACCCAATGGAGTTGGAGTTACTATGGATTGGATTGACTGGTAACGTTTGTAAATAAACTTTTTCTTTTTTACTTTGCGATTTGAACTTGACAAAACCCCCGCGTTTAGTTTATAAAGTTTTCCATTGTCCTAGCAGAAGACAGGCAGAAAAGGCTCCCAAGCGTTTCCCAAGTAAAAAAGGCAGACGTATAATTTTTTATTTATTTGTTCATTTGAATTGACAACATAGATGAAGCCACAATTAAAACTTACAAATTAAAACCATGGGGTGGTCTGCCATTGCCTTCTCCAGTCATCTACACTTTACCCCCAGTAACCTGGGTACTCATTTTACCGACCTCGGAAGGATGGAAGGCTAAGTCAATTGCCCAAGTACCAACCATCAAAGCTTTGGAAATGCTAATGGCCAGGGCTGGAGGCAGTGGAATGGTCAGCTAACAGCTGGAATCTGATAACTAGAAGCTGGCCACAGAGACTTGGGGTTGCGAGGGATTAGTTTGTGTCTTCCAGAAGACCTCAGGAAAGGATTCTTTGATCAATAAAGGATGGGCAAACAGGGATAACAAAAACCCTTGGCATGGAGAAAGAGGGGGCCCCACTTCAGCTGATTCCAGCTGGAGGAAGGCGCTCTCACACCTGAGCTCTACCCTGATGGCCTCTATTGCCCCATCAAGCAAACAAAGTTCAGCGTGGACCAAGTCTCCAAGGCAACAAGAAGCTTTTAGAACACATTAAATTCTAAGTTAAGAGCCCCATGGCGCAGAGTGGTTAAGCTGCAGTACTGCAGTCGGAGCCGTCTGCTCACAACCTGAGTTTAATCCCAGTGGAAGGTGGTTCAGGTAACTGGCTCCAGGTTGACTCAGCCTTCCATCCTTCTGAGGTTGGTAAAATCTTGCTGGGGGAAAAGTGTAGATGACTGGGGAAGGCAATGGCAAACCACCCTGTAAAAAGTCTGCCGTGAAAATGTTGTGAAAGCAGCTTAACCCCAGAGTCAAAAATGACTGGTGCTTGAACAGGGGACTACCTTTACCCTTTTTAAAATTCTAAGTTAAAAAGCCTGTTTTAGAACAAGATCAGCTAGGGCATGTATAGGGCTGAGGAACAGAGGACTGCATGTTCACATCTTTCCTTTGTATTGCTACCTTAATCTGTTACTGCGCAGACAGTATATGTAGGGATGTTTCATATTTAATAAATTCTTTACTATTTCAAATGCTGGTAGCTGCTCGTCGTACCACATAGAACTCCAGTATTCACACATGCTATTTGAAAAGGGAATCTGTGAAAAGGACACAGTTAGTGAAGAGGCTGTGGTTTCCCAAGAAGTGCACAAGTGCAGTAAGCCATCCACGTGGCGACCAGTTGCTAGGTAGTGGAAGTCACGGCCCCTAGTAAAAAAGGTAAAAGTAATCCCCTGTGCAAGCACCAGTCATTTCCGACTCTGAGGTGACGTTGCTTTCACAACATTTTCATGGCAGACTTTTTACAGGGTGGTTTGCCATTGCCTTCCTCAGTCATCTACACTTTACCCCCAAGCAAGCTGGGTACTTACTTTACCAACCTTGGAAGGATGGAAGGTTGAGTCAACCATGAGCTGGCTACCTGAACCCAGCTTCCGCTGGGATCGAACTCAGGTCATGAGCAGAGCTTGGACTGCAGTACTGCAGCTTACCACTCTGTGCCACGGGGCTCCCAGATGGAGGCTTAAAATGGCAACAAGGGAAATGGAACTGGGAGTATTAGCCCTCGAGTCATTCCCAAAATGGCCAGTAGGTGGCAGCACACCAAAGAAAGAACAACCCTCTGGAAATCAGGTGAGTCAAGAGAGCAGCATGTCGGGATGGTCGCTGGGTACCTAATTGCCTCAGAGGACTCAAGAGAGCAACTCTCATGGGACAGTGTGGCCATTCCACCACAGAGTATATGGAATGAGTTGGAACTCTCCCTTCCCCGAGCAGCCTGTTATTTGCCCTGAAACTCCTTTCTGAGGGTCAGGAGAGACTAACAAGCAAAAGGCACTACACAATGAGAGGGAAATCAGGTAGAACTGCCTCCCACTTATACTGATGAAAACTACAAATAGAAGAGCAAAGATTAGATTTTTACTGTGCTTACAACAATACTTATCCTCTTTTCTCTTTTGTTTACAAAGTTCCCCGAATCTTCAGAGGACAGTTTTGGGATACAAAACATACTAGTCAGGGGAAAAAGTGGAAGGAAATGACCCTCTCCACCAGCCTTTTTTCTGTGAACTCTTCAGTTGGATTCAAGACTGTATGTTGCAGAGGCCACTAGACTTGAAAGGAACTGTGGTAGATACAAACTACAGCCTCCTATAAGTGTTGTATTACAACTGTGTGAAGTCCAAACTACCTGTCCAAAATCACCATCTCCCCAGTACCTGGGTTCTCATCTTGGGGATTTTGAAACTCTGACATTAGTTCCATACTGCCCTTTGGGGCAAACGCAAACTGATAAATAGGCCTAACTCTGGATAGCCTTGCAGACTAGATATTCATTTGTTTCTTTTTAAACTAAGGTTCTAATCTGACTGCTCTTCTTTCCTCTTAACACTATTTAGGACTCCATCATCACTCACTCATAGCAGACTGGGTATATTATTTCCTAAGAAGTAAACAACTTTGATGTCAAACATACACCTCTGGTTGTGTATATTCAATACGATCTTGTGACGGGCAAGTCGTATAAAAATCAGTCGCCCTTCCAAATCTTTATTTATTTATTTTTAATCACTGAAGAAAAAAGCACCCAGGATACTAAACATAAAAATGTAAACATTTAGAAGAGGAGAAAACAAAGGATTTCCAGGAACTGTTGGGAAGGGGGAGTAGACCTGACCCAGTTTAATAAGTAAAACTTCGTATATATCATAGTGCTGAGGAAAGGAAGGAAGGAAGGGAGGGAGGGAGGGAGGGAGGGAGGGAGGAAGGAAGGAAGGAAGGAAGGAAGGAAGGAAGGAAGGAAGGAAGGAAGGAAGGAAGGAAGGAAGGAAGGAAGGAAGGAAGGAAGGAAGGAAGGAAGGAAGGAAGGAAGGAAGGAAGGAAGGATAATTTCTCACGGACATCGAAAAAAAAATTCTGTTCCACTTGCATCTGGGTAACCTTTTTCTCTCTCCAAATGGAAAATATATGTCTCCTTTATGTATTCGGCAACAAAGGTTTTTGAACAAGCATAATATGTCAGTGAAAGTTGCCAAACGCATTCTTACAAAGCTGCCACTGACTGTTTAGGAAAAGGAGATTTAGCTGTTCACATGTTCATTAACACACTCAGAAACGGACGGAAAATTCTTTAAGGACTTAAAAAGACAACCACAATGAAAAGATACTATGTCTGCTGCCTCAAAACAACTACAAAATGAATATGTGTGTGTGTGTGTGTGTGTGTGTATATATATATATATATATATATATATATATATATATATATATATATATATATATATATAAATAAACAATAGGGTTTGGGCAAAAATAAGACACTTAAGGAAATGAATGCTACAACTTTGAAAGAACAGAGAAAAGTGGGAGGGGGAAATACCTGCTGATTCAAAATGCTGGAGGCACTTATTTTCTAATGAAATACGCTGCTTTTGGAAGGGCGCTGTGGTTTCTTAAAAAACAAACAAAAATTAAAACAAAACAGAAATCCCATGCTTTGATTCCAGCATTATTGCTCTGGAATAGGTGTGGTAGCCTTTGAAATGTAAGCTCCCTGCTTCTGCAGTCAGTGAACCATTGCTGATAGGGCTGACTAGTCAGGAGCAAAAACTGGCTAGTTATAAAAACTACTATGGTATATCCTTTATCTCATACACATTTAAAGGATTTACCTATCTATCCCACTGCAGACCTACTCACTGAGTAGGAGCCAACAGCATATGATTGTGTTAATTAATCTGCTATTGTGAATAAAGGAACAGCTGCAGTGGTCTCGTGGATACGTTGTCAAAGGAAAACAATGTAATGTTAAGCTTCAGACTGCATATTCGATTACAAAGCAGGTTTACGATAAGTTAAATTCATAAATCACGGATCATTCCCCCCCCCCCCCATAATCATAATAAATAACATCTGACCTTTAAGGGAAAAGGTTTGAGGGTTCTTAATTTCAGCTTGAAAAGGGAGATACGTTCTGAAATACAATACTTAAGCTCCAACCCAATTCTTTGTTTGGAAAACAAACATTCCCCAGAAATGATAGGAAATGGTAGGAGCTGAAAGACCTGACCTCTCACTCTTTGAGATACATGCCATTGTCGATTTAACAAAGATCAGAAACCCAAAATATCAAGTTAAAAGAAAATCTCGTTGGCTCCCTTCCAGGGCTCCCTCTAATAAAAACACAATTTTGAATATTATACAGCGATGCAGAATAAAAGGAACATTCATTATATGAAAAACACTTTCTATTTACATAGGATTTGATCTTTCCTGCCATGGAAAAAGGTACAGAGAGAGTACCCTTTCCCCTTCTCTCCAAAGCACAATAATATAATCCTGTAATTCAGAAGCAGTTTAACTAAAATAATGCATGCTCCTTCGGAGGCCAAATTAAAGTGTCTCTTTCTTTCACCAGCACTGATCTTCCCATAAGCACCGAAAAAGACCACTGACCCAAGGGGAGATAAGATGAAGCCTTAAGGACTAATAAATGATTTAACATTTCTTCAATCCCATGCTTATTGGAACTAAGTATAGAAGTGCAGCACCAACTATGGGAGTGAACCAGGCCTGAATTGTTTGAGGTAACAGCAAAAACATTATTTGGCCCAGTGTTCATGGAAACTCTGTTGTGATGCAACAGCACGCTTTAAATAGGAATATGTGTGTGTGTGGGGAGGGGGGGGGGAGAACCAATGCAGAATGTGGAGATCTGAGGGAACCAATGGGCAAGATCCTGCTAAATGACTAGCAGCATCTAAGGACATCTAGAATCATCAAGTTGGAAAGGACCTCCAAGGTCATCAAGTCCAACCCCCTGCACAATGTAGGAAATTCACAAGCACCATCCACTAATTCCACAGGATCAGCATTGCTGTCATATATCCATCTGGCCTCTGTTTAAAAACCTCCAAAGAAGGAGAGTCCACCACCTTATGAGTGGACTCTCATTTGGAATACTGTGTACAATTCTGGTCACCGCACCTCAAAAAGAATATTATAGCATTGGAAAAAGTGCAGAAAAGGGCAACTGGAATGATTAAAGGGTTGGAACACTTTCCCTATGAAGAAAGGTTAAAACGCTTGGGGCTCTTTAGCTTGGAGAAATGTCGACTGCGGGGTGACATGATAGAGGTTTACAAGATTATGCATGGGATGGAGAAAGTAGAGAAAGAAGTACTTTTCTCCCTTTCTCACAATACAAGAACTCGTGGGCATTCGATGAAATTGCTGAGCAGTCAGGTTAGAACAGATAAAAGGAAGTACTTCTTTTAACACGTGGAATTCACTGCCACAGGAGGTGGTGGCAGCTACAAGCATAGTCAGCTTCAAGAGGGGAATGGATAAAAACATGGAGCAGAGGTCCATCAGTGGCTATTAGCCATCGTGTGTATATATATATATGTGTGTGTGTATATGTTCTTATGAAAACTCTTCTGATTTAATTTCAACCTGTTGGTTCTTGTCTGACCTTCTGGGACAACAGAAAACAACTCTGCACCATCCTCTAGCTGAGTTTGTTTTTCCTCTGCTACAGGTATCAAAGCCTGGGCTACACAGTCCCTGAGTGTAGGTTTTGAGTATGTTCTTCAGCTCTGTCAAGAGTGGGAAGAAGGAAGACCTGTCTGCATTTTGAAACCCCGCTCCCCTTCTGCTTGTTTGTGTTTTATGATAGAGGTTTACAAGGTAATGCATGGGATGGAGAAAGTAGAGAAAGAAGTACTTTTCTCCTTTTCTCACAATACAAGAACTCGTGGGCATTCAATGAAATTGCTGAGCAGACAGGTTAAAACGGATAAAAGGAAGTACTTCTTCACCCAAAGGGTGATTAACATGTGGAATTCACTGCCACAGGAGGTGGTGGCGGCCACAAGTATAGCCACCTTCAAGAGGGGTTTAGATAAAAATATGGAGCACAGGTCCATCAGTGGCTATTAGCCACAGTGTGTGTGTATATATAATTTTTTTTGCCACTGTGTGACACAGAGTGTTGGACTTGATGGGCCATTGGCCTGATCCAACATGGCTTCTCTTATGTTCTTAAGGAGAGAAAAGTGGGATAAAAATTAATCTTCAAAAGATAAAATAAAATGTGTATAATAAAACTGCCCTGCCCAAAGCAGTGACCTTCCTACCAGTACTGCCCTGGCATCATGGAATATTGGGTGGTAAAACCTCAGTATCTTCCCCACTTCTTCCAGAGGTATTTTCCTTAGAAACAGAGTGCTGAAGGAAGTATGGAATTGTGGCCGATTACATTTTTCCTTTCTTTTGGATGGTCCATCGGTTTTTGCTTCTATCACAGGACTGTGATCCATCATATGCTGCACATAGTTGATAGTGATACCATGTATGGTGCAGCATACTGGGTGCCTGATAAACCCCCATACCTCCAGTTCATTGTAGTGGCTGAGAGCCTCTCATCCGGAGAAATGGGTTTGATTCCTTCCTCCTCCATATGAAGTCAGCTAGGGGACCTTGGGTCAGTCCCAGTTACCTCAGAGCTGTTCTCTCAAAAGCTGTTTTCTCAGAGCTCTCTCAGCCCCACCTACCTCACAGGGTGTCTGTTGAGGGGAGAGGAAGGGAAGGAGATTGTAAGCTGTGCTGAGGCTATGAGTGAAAGGCAAGTTATATATCCACTCTCCTTCTCTTCTTCCATTTTGCATCTGCAAGCTGGCAGCATGAGTCATGGCGTCACGGGTCATGGCCAATGGACTGCTAACTCAATGGGTCACAATTTGTTTGGTCATGCCACACCAAAATAGCTAGTAGGAGCAAGGGGTTAAAGCTAACTCCCCTCTACAGTATTTACGTGAATCAGTGATACTAGGGTTGCCAGATCTGGGTTGGAAAATACCTGGAGACTTTGGGGGTGGATCCAGGAGAGGGCAGAGTTTGGGGAGGGGCCTCACAATGCCACAGAGGCCACCCTTCGAAGCAACCATTTTCTCCAGGCGACCTAATCTTTGCCAGCTGAAGATCAGTCGTAAAAGGGGGAGATCTCCAGGGCTCACTTGGAGGCTGGCATCCCTATTGTTAGCTCTGCATGGCCCTGATTGCTGCTTGTTCACACCATGCAGATCTATTTAATAGATTCTACCACAGAAGACCATGTTGCAATAACCTTTGGATTCCTGCAAGATCTACAGTTCTATAATTAGTTGGCACATACGTCAAAAGCAACTGTACTTCCAAGTAGCTCACTGCAAGCACAAAAACCCACCTCTGAAGATAACTCATAATCTATTGAGAACCCTACAGAGATGCCTGAACACACACACACACACAGATATATATTAAAAAACACCATCTGAAATAATGCGTACAACGTACACCGCAGCAAGAATGTTGAATTGCCAATAGCTTTCGTAAGGTCATTAGAATAACACTTTGTGTCTTTAATCAAGCTCTGAGAATTCATGAGCATCATTAGTCATTGGGATGATGACTTCATTGAGGTTGATTGGGCTGGGCCTTCGTTACTGCTCTGTATTATGTTTCATTTTCCAAATCAAAATCCTAAAACAAAATAATTTCCTGATCTTTTAAAACCTTGATTAAAACACTGTTGTGGGCTGAAACCAAATTCTTAGCATTATCCATTTGACAAAATATGCCATAACTTTTGGGGAGAGACAAATTCCCCTCCCCGCTCCCCTTCATAGCAGCAGAACTCCGGCTTTTGTCAGCGCTGCTTCTCTCAGCAGAAAGGGAAAGGAGTAAACGTGTGATATTTTCTGCAATGGAAATTGAATAAAACATTTCAACCTTGTAAGAGAATTGTGCCAATGGAAATAAACAACTCTAAAATAGTTTCAGGTGGGCAGCTGCGTTGCCCTGCAGAAGAGGCAGATTAGAGTCTAGCAACAATCCAAGAAGATATTCAAGATATAAGTTGCATCCAACAGAGCTTTGAGTCCCAAAAGCTTACACTCTGGAAGTTTTGTCTTCAAGATGCTACTGGGCTTGCTCCAGACTTACTCTATAAAACATGTTCTGGAATAGGGCTGCCAATACCCAGTTGGGGGAATGAGATCTCTGGTTTAGAGGCCCTCCCCCAGCTTCAGGATTATCAGAAAGCAGTATGGGGGGCGGGGGCTGAACATTCACTATGCATTCCATTATATCCTATGGAGACTGGTCCCCATAGGGTATAATGGAGAATTGATCCATGAGTATCTGGGGCTCAGGGAGGGGGCTGTTTTTTGAGGTAGAGGCACCAAATTTTCAACATAGCATCTGGTGCCTCTCCTGGAAAAAAAACCTGCAAGTTTCAAAAAAGATTGGACCAGGGGGATGTGGAGGTCAGGTTGCCAGATTCAGTTTGGGAAACACTTGGAAGCTTGGGGATGGAGCCTGGGGAGGACATTGATCTCAGTGGGGCACAATGCCATAGAGCCTTCCCTCCAAAGCATCCATTTTCCCCAGGGGAACCGATTTCTGTTGTCTGCAGATGAGGTATAATTCCAGGGGATACCCAGGTTCCATCTGGAGACTGGCATCCCTACAACTGATTTAAGGTGAGTCCCAACTCGCACAAGAAACGAGTGACATTTCACATACCATGTAATCAGACCCTCAGACAGTCAAGGTAGTAGTTGCAACGACAACCAGTGTGACGTAGCAGTTAAGAATGGTAGATTCTAATATGGACAACCAGATTTGATTTCCCACATCACCATATGAACCTGGGTGACCTTGGGACAGTTCTCTCAGAACTCTCTCAACCCCATCAATCTCGCAAGATGCCTGTAAACTGCTTTGAGACTCCTTAGGGTACAGGAAAGCAGAGTATAAAACCTCTTCTTCAGTTTTCAGGCGCTTTTAAGCTTCTGGGTTTTATCGGCTGATTTTTAAGGACTGCTACTTTTCAAGAGTTTATGTTTTGTATAATTTTATTCTGTTTCGGTTTGTGAGCTGCTTGGAGATGATGTCTGATGAGGCCACATGCAACTTTTTAAAATACATACAAGTCATTGGCCAGCATGCAGATTCGAAGTTCACAAGAAGCTTGCAACTGGAATCTTGTCTCTCAAATCACTCTACATGGGGGCAAAAAGACATCCAGTATTTGGTAGTGGTCGTAGTAGTTTTTTTAGATGGCCCAGTCTAGACTGATCTCATCATATATCAAAAGCTAAACAAGGCTGGTCATGGTTGGTACATGGATGGGAGACCACCAAGGAAGACCTGGGTTGTTACCCAGAGACGGGCAACAGAAAACCACCTCTGGTATCTCTTGCCTTGAAAACTGTATGAGATTACTCTAAGTTGACTAAGACTCAACGGTGTTTTCCACCAACAACTTTTTGAATGCCTTTGCTACAAGCTGTAGCTCACAAGAGCAGTGGTAGTAGTCTCGTGGAAAACATCTCTGTCATGGCCCACTAGAGCTGTGGCAGGTGTACCGCAGAGTTTTACCTCCCAAATGGCTAGAGCATCCAGAAATGCCTAGAGCGACCCCGCATGGGCACCACCATTTTGATGACATCACTTCCTGGTGACATCATGCCAGTGACGCAGGGGGAGGTCCCCCCCCGCCGGCTCAATGTGGGCCGGCAGGTTGAGAACTTCCCGGGCGGGAGATTCCCCGTCCAGACTGGGGGCCTGGCAGCCCTACTTTCACAAGAGCCTGGAAAACAGTGTTATGCTGGTCAACTACTATGACTGTAGTTTTCAAGTAGCCGTGAGCTTAAAAGCCCCTTGCTGGGGTCACTATATGTTGGTTGCAACTTGACATTGTGTGTTTGTGCGTGTGTATAAATTAGCCCATGACAGTCAATTTGCAGCTGACTGCAGGGTTTTCAACACAAGAGACATTCAAAAGAGGTTTGTCATTGCCTGCCTCTGTGTAGCAATCCTAGTGTTCCTTGGTATTCCTTGGTAGTCTCCCATCCATATACTAACCAGAGCCGACCCTACTTAGCTTCTGAGAGCTGCTGCTGCTGATGATGAAGAAGACTGCAGATTTATACCCTGCCCTTCTCTCTGAATCAGAGACTCAGAGTGGCTTACAATATGTGAGGTGGGTAGGGCTGAGAGGGCTCTCACAGCAGCTGCCCTTTCAAGGACAACTCCTGAGATAGCTATGGCTGACCCAAGGCCATTCCAGCAGCTCTAAGTGGGGGATTGGGGAATCAAACCCAGTTTTCCCAGATAAGAGTCTGCACACTTAACCACTATACCAAACTGGCTCTCAGAGATCATCTTAGCATGGGCTGTCCTGGTTAGAGTACATACACATTAATCCAGAGACCCAAATAGATTACACAAATTAAGCAAACGTGTATCTTACTTGTTCTTTGATGGGGTCATGAGTAGTGCCGAGGCCCCTTCTCTTAAACACTAGAAAACTCTCCTTCTGACTTAGCTTCCTTTGCTTTCTGGCTATCTTCAGACGTACAGGCCAAGAACTTCCTTAAGAGGTCAGATGACAGCCACAAAGAACCCCCAGACATTGAATCCTTTGCTTATACAGTATGACTGCAGACACAGAGAGTATATATATATTTTTGAGCAGGAATGCACAGGAACACAGTTCCAGCTGGCTTGCCATCAGGGGGTATGGTCTAATATGCCAATGAATTCCTGCTGGGCTGGTTCTACAAAAAAGCCCTGTGTGAGACAATGGTGACACCAGGGGGTGTGGCCTAGTATGCAAATGAGTCCCTGCTGGGTTGTTTCTACAAAAAAAGCCCTATGCACAGCTACAGAATCTTACGCTGTTTTACAAGCATAAGAATGATCATTTTGACCAATTAAAAATAAATCAGAGTTCCACAGCTGAGAAGAAGCCTGCATGTCATGTCAGCACGTTCAAACTTTACACTGTTATCTACAGACCAGCTACCAGATTCTGCAGAGTGGCAGGAGGCTGGCAATCTCTCCGGGTTCTTGAATTAATAGCTGTGAAAGAGTGTTGGGACCTTCCCAAGTCGTGGTTTCTGCACAGCAGAGCTACACTGAACCAGTGTTTCCAATATAACACCCTGACATCCTGGGGGCACATTTATTACTACGGGGGGAAAAAACCCGTAACACATGTCCAAATATTCATGATTTCTGGCCTTTAGCTTGTTTGTGACCCCCACCAACAGGCGTGATGTTTAACTCCATCTGGTCCCGCTTTCTTAGCAGGCCTCTTCATGCAGTTTGGATCCCTCCCCCCCGATGTTTGTTTTGTTTTGTTTTGTTTTTTAATTTAAATCCTCTCTGTGTTTATTAGAACTAAGATTTTAGTTAGCAATTCAACCCCGGAATGAGATTTTAATGGCGGGAGGAGTTGCAAAACAACATAGAATGTTCAGGGCACTTGTCTGTCCTGCTGACGAAATCCTCTCATGTCTTTTCCCACCTGACACCCACAGGATCTTCAGTCAATTCTACATAATGGTGTTACCCACAGTGATCTATGTAGGGATGACAGGTCTGTGCTGGAAAATACCTGAAGACTTTGGGGGTGAATCCAGGAGAGGGTGGGGTTTGTGGAAGGGGGGGCCTCAGCATGATACAATGCCACAGAGTCCACCTTTCAAAGCAGCCATTTTCTCCAGAGGAGCTGATCTCTGCCAGCTGAAGATCAGTTGTAAAAGAGACTGGCAACCCTATGCTTTTCTTTCTGGAGCTTTCAGACTGAAGTGACTGCAAATAAGGGTACCAGAGCACCGTATATCCACAAGAGCATGAGAGGTGGAGAGATCTTTCAAGGCTTTGGTGGCAGGCCATTCCCTTCTCCCTTCCTTTCTATTAGACCGGGGGAAGTGGTCAGGTTCAAAAGATGAGGCATAGATTTCCCCTCAGTGGTGAGGAACCCTCAAGCTTGTATCAAGAATAGGGTTGCCATCCGTCCTGATATATCGGGACCGTCACCGTTATGGACCTTCTTGTCCTGACATCTCGACAAGACCCAATTTTGTTCCGATTTGCACCGTGCAAAGCGCTTTGAACACTGACTGAAATGCTAAACTACAGCCCCCAGCAGCCTTTTTGCACCGCTCTTGGGCTTCTCGACACAGCCCCGCCCCCTCCACCCTGTTCAGCGGCGTTTTGGGAGGAGCAGAAAGCCCGGCAACAGCAGCCAGCGAAATTTTTGCTTCTTCTACGTATGTGCCAAAGCCAGGAGGAGGGAGAGGATGAGGACAACTAAGGAGAGTTCGGCTCATTTTCTCCCCCCGCCCCTCCCACTTCGAAACCGGCATTTGAGGTAGCAGCAGCAGTGGTGGCGGTGGGAGCTGCAGTGGCGGCGGCAGCGGCAGCGCGCGCTCTTCAGGCAGTTTGAGAGGAGGCGCGAGACCTCCTTTAGAACGTCGCGGGGGAGCAGCCGCGGCGCGCGCCTCAGGTAAACAAATTAACGGTCACCCAACTGCCTTCCCGTTATTTTCTGGGCAACGCGGCGCGGAGCTGTGGTGGGGTGTCCCGACGAGGTCCCAGCTAGATATGGCAACCCTAATCAAGAAGCAAGCTGACCTGAATGTTCTCTCTAGGATTAGCATCAGGCAGACTGGAGTAGGTTGAATATACACACATGACCACACATGAATTCTTTTACTAAAGCAGATATTTGGTCTATCAAGGTCACTACTATCTACTTTGACTGGCAGTGGCTCTCGGGGTTTTCAGAGATCTTTCACACCACTATGACCTTTGGTTTGCCCAGTAGATGGTCTATCACTGAGCCATGAACCTGTCCCAGACAAACATCTCCCTATTTATAAGGAGGTTACAACCCTTCATTCTTGCTCCCTTTTCTTCCACACCTTTTTGATCCAGAAACTTATCCTTCCATACTTCATGAGGCTATGTAAAGCAGTGCTTTCATTTTAGCTAGAATTTGCTGGATTTGTCACTCACCCCAAAGGCTTCCCTCAGACAGTTTTTTTTCCTCTATCCAAGTCAGAGGCTATAAACACATTTAAAACGTGACAGGTCTACAGCGAATGCCCATACACTTTCAATTTCTAAACACAACTCTATGATTCACAGACCACTTTCCTGAGCCAAGCCCTCAGCACCAAATATGGAAATCAATCACAGGATTGTTTAATTCTTCTCCAAGTGTAACACTTTGGAAACGTTCCCTTCCTTAAGAGCCTGCTCACAACCGTAGAGCATATAATCGATTAATCCCTTACTAGGTGTGGCTTTTGCCAGCAGGCAAGTGACTAATGCTCTGTCTGGAAAAAAATGCAGAAAGAGTTATCAATCAATTTGACAAGACACCTCAGTTAAAAGAAAGAATATTTACTGAGAGACAGCAAAGGCTGCCAAAATAGAGGAGGGAAGGGGGGGGGAGGAACAAACATTAGGAGAAAATAATTTAAGAGGAATTAAAGCTACCATACGCCAAACATAAATTTCCAATTAAATGCAAACCAAAGGAAATGGCAATATGACACATAATTTTCAGCTTGCAAACCAAGAATTCATATCTGGATCTAGCTGCTGGAATTCAGAAACCTTTACTGTCCAATGAAGAACACACTTCAGACTTTTTTTGTGAAATAACGCATAGGTACTGAACGAAATGAAAACTGCAGTCCCTTATTTCTTACACAGAAAAATCCCGCTGCCCTTCAACACAGCACCTACTTAGGTGTAAAACTCACTAAAGACAGACCGCACCCCATTATTTCCAAATCCTCTTTGCTTCAGACTCTGTGCAACCCTGGTCGTTTTCGCACTTACTTTATTCCGGAGCGACGTCCCTCTTCACCGTGCAGCGTCTGCACGGATTTCGCACTACTTGCTCCGCAGAACCCGGAAGTCCCGCGGCTTTTGCGTCGCAAATGTAAACCGCCAAAAACCAGTTTACATTTGCGACGCAAAAGCCGTGGGACTTCCGGGTTCTGCGGAGCAAGTAGTGCGAAATCCGCGCAGACGCTGCGCGGTGAAGAGGGACGTCGTTCCGGAATAAGGTAAGTGCGAAAACGACCCCTATGTTCCTACTTCCGATATTTCACAGATAGGGCTGCCAAAGATTCACTGCAAACATCCTGATAATGGGCGACCCAGACTCAATCTGAAATGCTGTGTGGAAACAGATCACATGACATGGCCTGGCTCCATAGGCCACAAGTTGATCCCGCCAACCACCCAGTGGCTCTCTCTCTTCAAAACTTAAAATAGGGACACCCCCTCTCTCATACCAACCACCACCTCCACCAATTCTTAGACATTATTGGAGGGGCTTTTTTTCTGCCTATGGAATGCTATATTCTAATGCTATATTCAGAGCTAGCCCTTCACTGATTTAAAAGCAAAGAAGGTGGCTACTGTTTTCACAAAGACAGGGCCCAAGCAGGAAAAGGGACATACCGTAATAGGCAGGGATTTTTTTATGGAAAATGAAGTACCGCAACTCTCAAGAGGGGAATGAAGGAGAAACACCCCTCATGAACTTTTAAACAGAATTTTGTTTCCATGAAGAGGTTTTGGAACTCCATTCCACCATGTTCCCCCAGAAAAAAGCCCTGTTACTAGGCCTCAAGGTCTAGGTACAGCTCAGGTCACTCTACAGATCATTACCGTGAAATTGGTTCTGTCATTTCAGAAAGGGAGGCAGTGATTTTTTTTAACTCATGGGACTGTTTATGGAAGGTAACGGGGAAGAGGCACTTACAGAGGAAGAGGCAGACTCTTATTTGGGAGAAAAGGGTTTGATGCCCCACTCCTCCACTTACAGCTGCTGGAATGGTCTTGGGTCAGCCATAGCTATCGTAGGAGTTGTCCTTGAAAGGGCAGCTGTAAGAGCTCTCTCAACCCCACCCACCTCACAGGGTGTCTATCGTGTGGGGGGTAAGGTAAAGGAGATTGTGACCGCTCTGAGACTCTGAGATTCAGAGTATAGGGTGGGATATAAATCCAATATCTTCTTCTTACAGATTTTCATGAATGAGCCCCAGCCTTACATGTTTCCTCCTCCCTTCATGTTTGGGGGGGGGGGGGGGGGGTAAATGGACAATTTCCACTTTAGTGAAAAATCACAGATGGTTGATTCAGATGCAAGACCACCCTCAATGGCTCAGATTCAATGGAGAGTCTCAACTCCAGCAATAGACGTTTCTGGAGAAGTACATCTTGGATAGAGTTGCTCTGCGGCATCAGGAAGTTCTCCATTACTTAGTGATCTAATCTTTCTTATAGAGTACTACGGAGACTCACTCTCAGGAAGCCAACTATACTAGGTTCCAGTGTTCCCTCTAAGCTGAGTTAGCGTGAGCTAGCGCACAGATTTTTAGCCTCCAGCTCACACATTTTTGTCTTAGCTCAGGAAGGATGACCCCAGAGCACACTAATTGATGCAGTAGCTCACAACTTTGATGCCTGTAGCTCACAACTTTAATGTCAGCAGCTCACAAAGTGGAATTTTTGCTCACAAGACTCTACAGCTTAGAGGGAACATTGCTAGGTTCATGCAGCCCTGTACGCAAGTCCTCCGAGTCTGCTGACTCTGAGTATCTCACGCAAAGAAAGATTTGCGCGAGTTAAAGCCAAGCTATCAAAATTCCAAGCATTGATCCTCGGCTGTCAGTGAGCTCGTGTTCCAATAAGCACTCTCTCAAATAAGGCAGCGTCCCAGTGCCTTGTGCTCAAGCCTATTACCATATGGATGCTCTGTCTAATGAGCCCTATTTTGGATGACCGTTTTGGCCTTTAGTTTTCTTATTGTACAGCGGAGTAGTAGTTTACAGCTATTGTCTTCCAGGCCACAAATAAACTCCCTAGAAGTCCAGCTGCAGTCTTAATTTACAAGTGGTACGGCCCAACAAGGAGGATGTTTCCTCATCAGCAGAACAAAAATGAAAAAGACACCAGAGTCCCTTGACAAACGTACCTATTGACATACTTCAATAAAGCAAAGAGGCTCAGATTTGATTGCAACAGCTGAGACTTTATAAAAAAAAAAAAATATGCAAGAGAGCAAAATGACAGTGCTGGGTTCTGAAGGACACGATCCCTCATAAATAAAACAAGACCAGATTTCATTTTTGTTTTTTTTTAAAGTTACTAATGTGACCTCCTATGAATACCCTAGATAAGTTAAAGGCCTGTGTTACAGCGTCACTTATGAATATGGGTGCCCCCTGAACACTCACTTCATTCCTTCCTGGTAATAACCCTGAAAGTCACTATCAATAGAGCATCTGTGAAGCTGAGGTGACTGAAGGGTTTATTCACAGAAGGAGAAGATATTGGATTTATATCCCACTCTATACTCTGAACCTCAAAGTCTCAGAGCAGTCACAATCTCCTTTACCTCCCCCCACAACAGACACCCTGTGAGGTAGGGGCTGAGAGAGCTCTTATAGCAGTTGCCCTTTCAAGGACAACTCCTGCGAGAGCTATGGCTGACCCAAGGCCATTCCAGCAGCTGCAAGTGGAGGACTGGGGAATCAAACCTGGTTCTCCAAGATAAGAGTCCGTGCACTTAACCACTACACCAAACTGTAGAAGCTGATTTTTTTTTTAAAAAAAAAGATCACTTTATGGGACATAGCCACATATGAAATGACCCTCGTGTATGCTTCTACCTGTGTCCTGAGCAGCAGCCACACTACGCTAGGAAGTTTTCAAGACCAAAGATGAGTCAATGCATTCTCAAGGGCAGGAAACATATGAATATATTCACACCCAAGAGGGTGGTCTTCAGCAATGTTCCCACTAAGCTGAGTCACAGGGTATTTTTTAGCCTCTGGTTAACACATTTTTTGTCTTAGCTCAGGAAAGATGGCCCCAGAGCAAATGCAGTAGCCAAATCGCTCGCTCACAGCTTTAATGCCAATTGCTCATGAAGTAGGTCACAGCTTAGAGAGAGTATTGGTCTTCAGATGGGGTAAATGGAGATGTCTGTGGAATGGGCTCCCAGAAGAGGTGCGGGAGGGGGGGCGGGCTTCATTGAAGATCTTCAGGAGACACTGCAAGGTCAATATCACCTACTCTGCATGAGTGGGTCTCCATTAGATCTTTCACATTACTTACCATAGGATCCATTTAACTGAAGATTCCCGTGATTAAACCTGGGACCTTTTACATAAGCCATGCCCCTCCCAACACTGCGTGCAATAAGTAGATGCTAAGCACTATGATTATTAAGGATTCACACAGACTGCCCAAGTGATTTTCCCATACCAGCATTGCTCCCATCCTGGGGTTAGCATTGCTGAAGTGGGGCATATCATTCAGCTAGCCCATACATATTTTTTTCTACAGAAGTTCCAGGCCACTAGGAAACAGTTTCCACATCAATGAAGATATGTACAAATAACTTGCCTATCGATGTGATTCCCCAGGACTACTCCTAGGGGACCTCCATTTTGGATCCCTGTACACATGCACACATTAGCATGGGACTAGCAACGTAAATGGAGTCTAGATCAAACTAATACCCAAAAGTTGGCTTCAACATGCCTAAATTGCTGGAACAGTGTGGGGCAAAGTTATGTGAGAACAACATGGTGGCTGTCAAATTAAAACTGACTCTTACGATAATCCCATAAGGTGTTCAAGGCAAGGGATGAGCAAAGGTGGTTTGTCATTGCCTGTCTCTGCATAGCAATCCTGAACTTATTGGTGTTTTCCTATCTGAATACTAACCCGGGCCAACTCTGCTTAGCTTCCAAGATCTGGTGAGGTCAAGCTAGCCTGGGCTCACCAAGCTCAGGGTGAACAGCAACCATGCCACTCCCCAGGCCTCTTTTTCGTAGCAGGAACTCCTTTGCATATTAAGCCACACACCCCTGATGTAGCCAATCCTCCAAGAGCTTACAGGGCTCTCAGTACAGGGCCTACTGTAAGCTCCAGGAGGATTGGCTACTTCAGGGGTGTGTGGTCTAATACGCAAAGGAGTTCCTGATACAAAAGAAAAGCCCTGCCATAATATAAAAAGTAGGCCTCAGTTGCAAGTGAACTGGAGGTATTAGGTGATTAGCCCCATAACACAGATCTACATCTCAAGTACTATAGCTTCCTTCCACTGAAATTTACTCTCCCCCTTTGTACTGGGGTGCTCTCCTTTCTCTTGCAACATTCCCTCTCTGCAAATTACACTAACTTTCTTAATGCTGACCAATTCTATATTTTTAAAAACTTATTGTGGCAAATCAACTTTGTGCCATATGGTATGATTGCAGGGATTGTTTCCCATTCCCCCCCCTTCTTTTCCTAAACAGCTGGGCGAGTAACTACATGGAAAAGACAGTTAGCAGCTGCGAGCTGTTGTCATTACTTTGATGCTGCTTAAAGGAATCTAAACCTTCCACAGGTATGCACCTGAGATTAGAGGCAAAGAATGTTCCTCTCTAAATATGAGAGAAAACAGCTATGGGAGCTATAATTATGTTTTACAGGTGTCATCAGAACAATGCTTCCAACTTTTACCCACAATAAACGTGTTCTTCTGCTATTTTGTGACCAATTCCCCCCCCCCCCCCGCCACGAAGCCTTCTGGGAAAAAAGATATTATTGCACAAAGGCAACAGCACTAAATAAGCATGAAAAAGGGTGTGTGTTTTGTCACTGAGCTCCTAACTTTTCTTGCCTTTCATTTTCTCTTTGCCGGAGCATTTCTGTGATCATCTTAGGATGCCCTGCAAATAAGGTAAAAGTGCCTTCATCAGGTTTGTTCATTCTGCTGCATTCTCCTATCAGACTTCACCAAAGTAACAGGGCAGTCCTACAGCATAATTTGAACCCAGTAATATTCTAAAGACCAACAAGATATCCAGGGTATGAGCTTTTAAGTGTCAAAGAGTCATCAGATGGGAGTATCTGATGAAGGGAATGCTGACTGCCTTCACTGCCACAACGGGAGGTGGTGGCAGCTACAAGCATAGACAGCTTTAAGAGGGGACTGGATAAACATATGGAGCAGAGGTCCATCAGTGGCTATTAGACACAAGGTATAGATGGAATTCTGTCTGGGGCAGTGATGCTCTTTATTCTTGGTGCTTGGGGGGCAGCAGTGAGAGGGCTTCTAGTGTCCTGGCCCCACTGGTGGACTTCCTGGTGGCACCTGGGTTTTTTTGCCACTGTGTGGCAGAGTGTTGGACTGGATGGGCCACTGGCCTGATCCAACATGGCTTCTCCCAAAAGTTTCTACTTTGGAAACATGTTGGTCTTTAAGATGCTATGGGACTCAAATCTTGTTCTTTTACTGAAGACCAACATGGCTACCCCCTCAATCTATCTTCATGGAGTTTGGTCCTAAGCAGAATTGAACCCTTCTAAATTTATTAACTGTTTTTTGAATGTTGTGGTTTCTAATAGCAGTAGAAAGAGCAACAGTCCAGTAGCACCTTAAAGATTAACAAAATTTGTGGTAGGCTGTATACCTTTGCCAGTCACTACTCACTTGTTCAGGCTTATTTCCATTTATTCTTTGCATCCACCTGGACTGAATCTTCCTGTACCAAATTGAGTCCTATCTCCATGCCTACTACATCTCTGCATATCACACCTAATCCAATCACGACTGCCTTTGCCATTCGGTATCTGAAATAATCTTTATAAAATTTACATCTCTGGTACCCTATGTTACATTTTATGGCACACACGGCCCAACCTGACAAAGTGACATTTTCCTAAGATCCAGCCCTCATAACAAACATCAGATCCAGCCTTCGACGCTTCTGAGCTAGGCTCTAAGATGACTAGGGAAGGGTTTGGTCTGTGGTTCAAAGTGCACAGAAGGTCCTTAGCAAAGGGGAAAATAAAACAGAATTGCTTCTCAGCAAACAGAAATATATCAGGTAAAGTACCTAACTTCCTATGTGACATTGACTTGGGATATCCCTAAACTACAGACTTTTCACATTATAATGGTTAAACCTAAATAATCTTGAGAGGTTTCAGCCATGTTGGTCTCTAGCAGAACACCTAGATTTGAGTCTAGCAGAACCTATAAGATTTCTCTTTTTTTGGAGGGGGATGAGATTTCAGAAGTCAAAGCTGCCTTTACCAGGTATCTGGCAAAGGAAACTTTGACTCTCAAACGCTCATAAATCCCCAGATCTTGTTGGCCACTGAGGTGTTTCTGGATTCAAACCTAGTTGAGAGGGCAAGGGAACCCTCACAGAAGTGCAATTTTCAGAGGATGGAATCAGCCAGCCTTTTCACTCAAATTTACCTAATCCCCCCAGCCCCTTTCTAGATCCATCCTACATGGATTTTATTCATACATGGTCTTCAGCACAGACTTTTTGGTGATCAAAAGGGATCATCTACTCCCTTTTTCAATAGCAGAAAAGCTAGTTGGATTCAATCCCAGGATTCCTTGAATAAATGGAATGGCAGTTAAATCGGTTAGAGTTTATTTTTAGATTCCTCTTTGATCCAGTCACAATACACACAGAGAACAGGCAAGTAAAGACATCAGTAAAGAAACCAGTTCTTGGTTAGAAATTGCCTGCACTTCTAAGTCATAATTTTCACGATCTTATACTCTTTAAGTAATGGTATTTCAGAATACAGTTCTCTACTAGCGCTGTTGGGCTGTCAAACTTGTACCAGAAAACTGGGCCAGATTCATTGCTCTTCTGAGAGGAATAATATATTGATGAAGGTTGTCTCAGTCCATAGCCAAACAGAGCGACTTCCTCACATATCAACATTGCATAAAGACCTCTTGTTCTATCTCACTCAAGAGGTGCCAGAATTAAGCCTTATCACAGGAGTTCTGTGCCAAGATTGTGCTAGGCTGTGATCTTGTCCCTGTATTCGGGGTGGGGGGAGGACCTGACCATCTATGGGGGCAACAATGGACCAAAGCTTTATTATGTTCAGTGCCCGTAAGAAGCTCCTATGAAGCAACAGGGGTTTTTTTCTGAGTGGGAGGGGAGTGTAGGGCAGGGATTGGGGGAAGTTATAGACAGGTTTTGTTTTGTTTTTGTAGCAGGAACTCGTTTGCATATTAGGCCACATACCCCTGATGTAGCCAATGCTCCAAGAGATTACAGGGCTCTTAGTAGAGGGCCTACTGTAAGCTCTAGGAGGATTGGCTACATTAGGGATGTGTGGCCTAATATGCAAAGGAGTTCCTGCTACAAAAAAACAAAACAAAACCTGGTTATAGGGGACCCTCAACGGAAGATGAAGGTACTAGCATATCAAAATGGCCCCATCTTCCTCATACCATTTATTTTCATCTGCCTAACATTGTACGGTATTATCTTGGTGTTTTTCACATTTCTTATAAAACATATGGAATCACTACCAAGGATGGGGTGCTAGGAAAGGGGGTCATGGAGATACAGCCAATTAAATATACCTCCAGAGGTTCCAAAGTGCCCGATTCAGGTCAACTAATCTCCAGGATGCTAACATAACAGCTAGGTACTTATTATGAATATGGAAATATCACCAAGACAAGAGGAAAGAGGGATCATTTTATCCTTTCTAATCATACTAACTGCACCCCAACCCACATAGTTTTGGTCCTTGAACTATTTGTGACTCCAGGGATCATCTTTCCAGGGGTCAAAAGGGAATGCTGGAGGAAGGAAATGTGTGGAAATCCAATGCATTATGCTGCCAGTTGGCCGAATAAAAACCTTTAATGTGTTTCACTGTTATGTTTGTGGGGAAATGTATGTGATTGCTTTACATTTATTGTGGCAATCTGACGACCATCCCATAAAGTTCACGGTAGATATTTGTCCTTTCTAAATCTCAGCAGAACCCAAATGCTGCAACTCAATTCATTTCACACCCGTTTGATTTTGTCTTAAAACATTTTTCTGTTCATATTTATTCTCACGGCAGTCATCGTAGTTTTATGTTTGGATTCTCTCCTTCAGACCTTTTGCCGAACAGAGTCAGCAACAAAGAAAACATAGGGTTTTGAAACTCTGCCTTCTGCAAATGCCAAAATTTACTCTACAATTTAAGTAAGCCCCTCTGCTACTTAACGTCTGTTATTTTCTTTGGCCAACGAATCCTTTCAGATTCTGACTCTGAGCTGCGAAAACCCAGCTTATGAACCAGTTTGATTATTATTTCTTTTTTTAAAAAAAAACACTCGCTATATTTGAAAGGTTTCATAGCTTTGGCAAAACCTAGCTGAAGTCAATTTTTTTAAAAAAAGAGAGAGCGATAAAGAGAAGGGCAAGAAATAAAACATGAAGGGCTGCAAGATGTGGGCATAAAAACTGCTTAATCAGTTGGAAGCACTCCAGTAGAAGCTGTAGGTACCTAATACCAGTCATCATTTGAACAAGGGACGGGCCATGTCAAGGGTGAAAATTATGTGGGAACCACAATAAGGGAGCGTCAATAGAAGAGGGCCCACTCACCCACCCTCTAATTGCACAGCATGAGTGTACAGCATGCTTGGCCACTTGCTGCTTAATACAGCTGGCAAGGACACCGCAAATGATGCCCTCTCTTAAGTGTGAATAATTACCGCGCGCTGTCATATTACTTTCTGCTCTTCGTCTGGTCAATCACAGCTTCTTAGTCCAAAATGTACTCAATCAAAAGAAATCGGCATTATAATAAAAAAAGAAGACGAGGAAATGTTTTTTCCATGGACAAAATAGACAAGGTTACATCAGCGTGGCTTAGCTTTTATTTATTTATTTATTCATTCATTCTTTGAGCTTCTGGGTTGCCCTTCCCTACACGCAGGGCTCAGGGCGGCTTACATCAGGATAATACAATCTAAATCAGTTCTATAACATTAAAATACAGTTAGAATACAATTAATATGAATTTTCAGGGCTTTTTTTGTAGCAGGAACTCCTTTGCATATTAGGCCACACACCCCTGATGTAGCCTATCCTCTTGAAGTTTACAGTAGGCCCTGTACTAAGAGCTCTGTAAGCTCTTGGAGGATTGGCTACATCAGGGGTGTGTGGCCTAATACGCAAAGGAGTTCCTGCTACAAAAAAAGCCCTGCCAATTCTAGTTTAAAACAATGCAGATAGTACATAAAGGGAATGTTACCACTCCCCAACTTCTGAATATAGGTAAGGGGTAGGGGAACCTAGGGTTGCCAAGTCCAATCCCAGAAATATCTGGGGACTTTGGGGGTGGAGCCAGGAGACACTGGGGTGGAGCTAGGGGGGAGGGGGGAACGGCACCGGGGAGCGTGGCAAGCCTCCCCGTCTCGGAGCGGGCGTTCTCCGCTCGCCGTGGCTGCTCCTCCGAGATGGGCTCAGGTTGAGCCAATCTCGGAGGAGCAGCTGCGGTGGGGCAGGGGGGGGGCAGCAGCGGCGGCCTCGCCCGCTCCGCCTCTGGGGTGGAATCAGAGGGGGTGGTGGAGGCGGGCCGGTGGCGTGGAGAGCCGCGAGTCCGGGTCCTAGAAGGATTCTCTTCTCTTCCTCTCCAGTTCCAGTGTCTTCTGGCTTAAATCCTGGCCTACCCTTTGTGACTTCCAGGTTCTTAGCAAATTGATGCATTCCAGTTTGCATGGCCCTTTAGGATTATTTTGATACTTGGCTTACTGGGTGAGCAGTGAGTGTTTAAGCCACAAGCTGATCTGTTTTAACAGGCCCATGTCCTGCAAAGAGTGGCCTGCAACCTGGCCATGTTTATCTCACTGCCTGTATCACACAACAGTTGCAAACACTATGAATAGCTCTTTATATTAAAGGAGGCACTAAGAGAATGAGCCATACGGGCATTTGTGGCATGAGTCCACGTGTTTTTGGCCCAATCTGGACATGGTGGTGACAGAAAGTGCCATCAAGTCGCAAACAGTTTATGCTGACCCCTCACAGGGGTTTGCAAGACAAGAGATGAACAGAGGTTGGTTTGCTATTGCCTGCCTCTGTGTAGCAACATAAGAACATAAGAGAAGCCATGTTGGATCAGGCCAATGGCCCATCCAGTCCAACACTCTGTGTCACACAGTGGCCAAAAAAACAACAACCCCAAGTGCCATCAGGAGGTCCACAATTGGGGCTAGAAGCCCTTACACTTTGCCCCCCCCCCAAAGCACCAAGAATACAGAGCATCACTGCCCCAGACAGTTCCAACAATACACTGTGGCTAATAGCCACTGATGGACCTCTGCTTCATATTTTTATCCTATCCCCTCTTGAAGCTGGCTATGCATGTAGCTGCCGCCACCTCCTGCTGCAGTGAATTCCACATGTTAATCACCCTTTGGGTGAAGAAGTACTTCCTTTTATCCGTTTTAACCTGACTGCTCAGCAATTTCATTGAATGCCCACGGTTCTTGTATTGTGAGAAAGGGAGAAAAGTACTTCTTTCTCTACTTTCTCCATTCCTCTATCATGTCACCCCGCAGTCGACGTTTCTCCAAGCTAAAGAGCCCTAAGCGTTTTAACCTTTCTTCATGGGAAAGTGTTCCAAACCTTTAATCGTTCTAGTTGCCCTTCCCTTCCTAATAATTCCCAGCGTGGCATTGGCCTTTTTTATTGCAACCCTGAACTTTCTTAGTGATCTCCCATCCAAACAGGTGGAATTCTAGCAGCATCTCCTTTTCATATTAGAGCACACACCCTTGATGTAGCCAATCCTCCAAGAGGTTACAAGGCTCTTTTTTGTAAGCTCTTGGAGGATTGGCTACATGTGTGTGGTCTAATATGCAAAGGAGCTCCTTCTAGAATTCCACCCATACATCCAAGTATTAAGCACGGCTGACCATGCTTAGCTCCAGAGATCTCATGAGACTGGGCTAGCCTGGGCCAACCAGGTCGGGGCAATCTAGACACAGCAAGGATTTGAATGAAATAAAACCCCTCAAGCTTCCTTTATTAACTAGAGCTGCAACAGACCAGAATAGTACACACACTTTCCAAGAGATAGAGAATCCTATCCCCCCCCCCCCCCCCGAAAGAGAGAGAGAGACAATTTATGCCAGGAAATAATTAAGAGTGTTAAATTTTAAAAGCAGCAAGCAGTGATCCCTGGGTTGCTTTGATTGGCAAAATATTCTCTTGAGGAGATGACAAACAATTTTTTTTTTGTTTGATTTTTGGAATTAAAATAACATGTATGTATTGTAGGCCTGGTTCTTTATTTTCGTTTGTGTGTGAGTGTGTATGTGTGTGTGTGCTGGCCTCATTTGGTGTCAGGTTGACAGAGATGCAAAGCTGCACTTCTTTTAAAGCTCAGCTGTTATAACTCAGCACCATATGCAGCTTTGGAATCTCTGATATGGAACAACGTACATGCTGCTCCGTGTTTGCTAGAGATTTGCAAAAGCTTGAGTTGTGTGTATTAAAGCTGTGTACATCGAGACATTTGGGAAAGTACTTACAGCAAAGCTGCCGGGGGTGCAAGCCTATACTAATAACCTGGCAAAGGTTCAGTACTTCATTTATTTATTTTTAATATAACACAACTCAATTATGTAAGGATGAAAGAAATTGCTTTGCTGGATCAGACCAAAAGGTCTATTTCCCTCCCACCTGGCACTCTGTTTCTAACTATGACCAGCCTGATGCCCCTAGGAAGTTCACAAGTAGTGTATGACGGCAAAGATATCTCTGCGAATCAGTTTGGTGTAGGCAGGGCTTTTTTTGTAGAAAAAGCCCAACAGGAACTCATTTGCACATTAGGCCACACCCCCTGACACCAAGCCAGCCGAAACTGCGTTCCTGTGTGTTCCTGCTCAAAAAAAGTCCTGGATATAGGGGTTAAGAGTAGTGGACTCTGGTCTGGAGAACTGGATTTGATTCCCCACTCTCCACATGCACCTGCTAATGTGACCTTGAGTCATTCACAAGTTCTCTCAGTGCTGTTCCTCTCAAGAATGGTTTCCTCTCAAGATTTTTTTTTGAGGGGGGGGCACTACCTGAAAGTAACTAAACATTAAAGCAGGAGTCCCCAGTGTTGTTGAATCTGTTGTGCTTTTTTGAATTTTGAGAAGAAGTACCACAATACACTGACAGCCACAGATGTAGGATGGATCACAAAATGGCTGCTATGGAGGCTGGTTGCAGTCACAAGGTGAAGGCACATTTCCTAAAATTTGAGGGACTTCTAGGTCAAACATCTTCCTAAGGTGAAGGTGGCCATTTCCAGATGGGTGCTACCTGTGGCAGTGTTCCCTCTAAGCTGAGTTAGCTTGAGCTAGCTCTCACATTTTTTTAGCCTCTGGCTCACACATTTTTGTCTTAGCTCAGGAAAAATGGCCCCAGAGCAAACAGATTTATGCAGTAACTCACAACTTTAATGCCAGTAGCTCACGAAGTAGAATGTTTGCTCACAAGACTCCACAGCTTAGAGGGAACATTGACCTGCAGTTATTTTGAAGCAAATCATTGTCAGGTGAAGTGGAAGAAAACCAGGACTGATTCTTTGCTTGAGGGAAAAGATGCTTTGTGGAATAAGCAAATGAGCATCAGGAAACACATCAGTTGGTTCTCTCGTGCCCACAGGGGCAATATTGGGGATCACTGCATTGAAAGGTTGGGGAGGGGGTTATCTGAAAATGAGTGGAACTGTGGTTCTAGGACAGTCTCTTTTTAAAGGAAACTAGTTTTATACAGATATGCAGCATCCTTAATGTGAGTTTAAGGCATTACCAACCCAATCTAGAAGGCTGCCTCATCTCATTTTCGTGTTGGGGTACACCAGAGATAATTTGTGAACATCCGTAGAATGACAGATGCGAGTCCTGCAGTGCTGCTGATAGACAGGAAATGCAAGTATAAAAATTTCCTATTTGAATTTTTGTTACTGGTTATTTAAGGATATTACCAAAAATATTTCACTGTCACCATATGATATTTCTATATTAAGCAGCTGTGAATCAGATACCTACTGGATAAGACATTTTAAAAATAGTACTTATAATACATTTGAGCATAGCACTGCATAGGATTTTTTTTAAAAATCACCAAATGTACTGTCATTTTTACTTACCTTCAAAGCACTGTATTGTGGTAGGGGCACCAGTAAGGAATGCCAGGATTAAGACAAAATGGCATACATTTGCAGCCAGGGCTTTTTTTTGTAGAAGCCGCCCAGCAGGAACTAATTTACATTTTAGGCCACACACCCTGACACCACCATTGTTTTGCACAGGGCTTGTTTGTAGAAAAAGCCCAGAAGAAACTCATTTTCATATTAGGCCATACCCCCTGACACCACCATTGTTTTGCACAGGGCTTGTTTGTAGAAAAAGCCCAGCAGGAGGTCATTTGCATATTAGACCACCCTCCAATGTCACCATTGTTTCACAGCAGGAACTCATTTGCATATTAGGCCACAACTCCTGACACTAGGCCAGCCAGAACTGTGTTACTGTGCATTCCTGCTTTTTTAAAAAAAGGCCCTGTTTTTACCATAGGGAAAATCCAAGTTAGCGAATGGATTAATAAGCCATTTTCAGGAGCTTTCACACAAACTATATAATGCACTTTGAATCCACTTTCAATGCTCTTTGCAACTGGATTTTACTGAATGAAATGGCAAAATCCATTTGCAAACAGTCGCTGAAGTAGATTGAAACTGTATTATTTAGCATGTGTGAACGTGCTTTCAGATCCTGGATTGACATACTGTTAGTGGAGCAGCCCATGTCTGGGTACTCTTGCTAAGTGTTATGTATTGAACTTAAGCTGTTGTACCGCATGGCGATCGCTACAGAGGCGACCCGTGGGTCCGCGGATGTAGCTCGCCAGACGCCCCGCCCATCAAGATCTGCGGCTGGAAGTTTGACTGACCAGGATTGGACTGGCAAGACAAGGGGGCAGTTCCGGGTAATGTATATAAGCAGGACACGGCCCGCGTGTTCTCTCTCTTGTAATGTGCTACTGAATAAACTATGTTGCCTTCAAACCGTCTCGGTTCTCAGTACATTACACTAATCATAGTTTAACTGTGTTTCCTAAAATGCCTGAGCTGCTCCAATTAATTTCTTCTTGAAGGGGATTTGAACCAGAGGCTTCGTAAGTCAAATTTTTGCCCTCTGTACCCACCGGTCTCCCAAGTCTGCCACATAAGCTTCTTCAGTTTGCCTTCAAGTTGAAGGTTAAGTATGTTTCCGCCTATTTCTTTGATGTTGACTGGAAAAAAAACTTGGAAAGTCAAGAGTGGCTGGTTGGCATTATCAGGGTATTTGGGGGGTTGTGTAGTCATTTATCTCTCTCAGGGACAGAATTATACACTGAGACCGATTCCTCACTAGCAGTTGCTCTGCCTCTGAGCTTCTGCTTTCTCCGGCTCAAATGATCCCCACCAGTTGCTGTGCAGGAGCATTTAATCTGCAGCTCCCTCCAGTTTCTATTGCAGCTTCTGGATCTCAAGAAAAAAAGACCAGAAAGCTGTGGGGGAAACTGGAGGGAGTTGTGGATCAAAATGCGCCCACAGAGCAAATGGTGCAGAATTGATTGCTTGAGCTGGGGAAAGCAGAAGCCTGGGGGTGGATCAATTGCGTGAAAACTCGGCATATGTTTCGTTCGTTGATTCTGATAGACAGACGGATGGGTGGATGTTAAGAGGTAGAAGGCTTCACTTGAAGCTGAAATGAAAGCTTTACCACTCTTTTCCTTCAAGCTATTTCCTGCTGAAAATTGTTACCTCTCATAAAGCAAGGCATTATGGGAGGAAAGGGAAATTATGAAAATATCCATGTTTCATCCAGAGGTGGTAAAACCACTTTGGGGTAGCAATTCTTGTAAAAAAAAAAAAAAAACAGGATGAAAATCAGCCCATATACTCTTGTACTAATCTCCGTCCGTTTCTCTGTCTGTCTGTCTGTCTATCTATCTATCTATCATCAAAATTAATTCTTGAACAACTCATAAAGTGTTGTTCTACCCTAGATCACAGTGTTTTCCTAGAACTGCCAGAAAGCTGTCTTTGCTATGAATGCAGCTATGATGTTACCATAGAGCCCCATGGCGCAGAGTGGTAAGCTGCAGTATTGAAGTCCAAACTCTGCTCACGATTTGAGTTTGATCCCGACAGAAGCTGGGTTCAGATAGCCGACTCAAGGTTAGCCTTCCATCCTTCCAAGATTGGTAAAATGAGTACCCAGCTGGCTGAGAGTAAAGTGTAGCTGACTGGGGAAGGCAATGGCAAACCACCCCGTAAAAAGTCTGCCGTGAAAACGTGATGTGACATCACCCCAAAGTCATAAACTACTGGTGCTTGCTTGCACAGGGGACTACCTTTACCTTTGTACCTTTATGATGTTACCAGATTCAGTTGTCTTGATCCACATCTCTCACCCCCAGAATCTTCAAAGCCAAGAGTTATTGGTCATCCCATACACTCCATATCCAACTACCATGCAGACATAAAACCTGAACGGAGAGGATGCTACTTCAAGTGCATCCAGTCAACTTCTCACATCGATAGTAGGGATGCCCAGCATGTGGAGTACTTTAGAGCTGCTGTACCATTTTCCAGGTCTGCTCTTGCAGAGCGGTTAACGAGATAGCCACTTTTACCATCAGTTCATCTCAGCTGCTGGAGCTTTTTCGTCCCCTACCTTCCTGCAGCTATCGCTTTCTAAGGACAGTTCTGAATATCTCAGCTATTTGCATCCCGAAATCCCCACTTCAATTTCACTTCTCTTTTGTGCGGATTGAACCTGTGGTTCTTTATTTCATCAGATTATCTGTTTCCTTGCACCACCTTTTATCCATAAAAATACATGAATTTTTTTTCATAGCTTTGTGCAATGTACTTTTAGATGACATACAGTGTACATCTATGTACTGCATGCATTTCGCATAAGGAGTATATAACTTGAACACTCAGTGCAAACAAATCTGCAGCAGAACAGCAACAGCAACAGTGGCAAACTGGAATCATAGACAACAAATGCTCTATCTGTACTGCTTTCTCCCTTCTAATTGCCAGTTATATACCCTCCAAGTCTGAAGTGCCCCATTCATTCCTGTTCTAGAAAATGTTCAATTAATTTGTGAACATTCTCAATGAAGAGCTTCCTGCCACTGAAGTAATATCATACGGTTTGCTTAAAAATATATCACACTGTTTGCTTAAAATAAGAGACCGAGAAAGAGAGAGACAAAGAGGGAATGGAAAATAGCACCACAAAACAGCCAAAATTTGACCCTGCAGCAGTCTGGTACAAGGGTGGCCAAACTGCGGCTCAGGAGCCATATGTGACACTTTCACATATATTGTACAACTCCCAGATGTTGAGAAGGAACTTAATGCAGGCTTTAAAAAGGTAACAGTAGTCCCATGTGCAAGTACCATTCGTTTTCGACTCTGGGGTGACGTTACTTTCACAACGTTTTCATGGCAGACTTTTTTATGGGGTCATCTACATCCCCAGTCATCTACACTTTCCCCCCAGTAAGCTGGGTACTCATTTTACCGACCTCGGAAGGACGGAAGGCTGAGTCAACCTGGAGCCGGCTACCTGAACCAGCTTCTGCTGGGATTGAACTCTGGTTGTGAGCAGAGGGCTCCAACTGCAGTACTGCAGCTTTACCACTCTGCGCCACAGGACTCATACTCACTCTCAAGTAAACATGTGTAGCATTGGGATTTCAGTCAGCCTCTGAGTGCTGACCCATAGGTAGGCAATTATTTCTGCCATGTGTGAAATGGGAAAGGAGGGGGAAATCGGCACGCTCACAAGCTCTTCTTCTCCACCACCACAGAAGTCTCCCTGAAGTTCAGTTGGGGTGTGTGTGAAGTTGTCATTTCTCTCTAAGGTGATTGCTGAGCCTGCAGTGATGGGTCATAAGAACATAAGAAGGGTCTTGGATCTGACAAGGTGGACTAGCAAGATGAGCCTAGCAAGCCCATTAGCAGAGTACAAAGGCAACAGTGTTTCCTCCCCAGAAAGCGGTATTCTATAGGGATGAGCATGGAATGGGGGAAAAAAATTGTCCAGCATCCTGTTTTACACAGTGGCCACACAATCACTCTGGAAGGCCTAGAAACTGGGCACAGGGGCCAAGGCTGCCTCCATTACTGCCCCCTAGCGCTAGTGTTCAGAGGTTTACTGTGTCTGAATGGAGGGGTTCCCTTTAGTCATCACAATCAGTACAACTGGACATGAATCCACCTGGTGACCTTTTAAAGCCATCAAGCCTAAAGTCTCTGTAGGGGCTAAAATGTCTAAACTGAGGTGATCATACTTTTGTCACATTATAGGAAAAAAAGAGTCACAGGAAAAGACGATAAGAAGAAGATATTGGATTTATATCCCGCCCTCCACTCCGAAGAGTCTCAGAGCGGCTCTCAATCTCTTTTACCTTCCTCCCCCACAACAGATGCCCTGTGAGGTGGGTGGGGCTGGAGAGGGCTCTCACAGCAGCTGCCCTTTCAAGGACAACCTCTGCCAGAGCTATGGCTGACCCAAGGCCATGCCAGCAGGTGCAAGTGGAGGAGTGGGGAATCAAACCCGGTTCTCCCACATAAGAGTCCGCACACTTAACCGCTACACCAAACTGCCAGAAAAAGCTGAAGGCAGCAGGAAAAGAGGAACAGCCAACATGAGATGTATGGACTCTATAAAGGAAGCCACAATATTCAGCAGGTCTTTTTTTCTTTTTTTTTGCTGCAGGATCTCCTTTGCATATTAGGCTACACACCCCTGATGTAGCCAATCCTCCTGGAGTTTACAGTAGGTCCTGGAATAAGAGCCCTGTAAGCTCCAGGAGGATTGGTTGCATCAGGAGGGCATGGGCTAATATGCAAAGGAGTTCTTGCTACAAAAAAAAACAAACAAACTAGTTTTCAGTCTGCAAGACCTAAACAAGGTTGTTAACGATAGGGCTTTGAGGTCAATAATTTATAGGACTACCGTAAGTAACTTCACAGCACTTAACACATGCATGCTAGTTCCCATTACCATTTCAACAAGGACCCTGTTGAACTAATTAATGATTGAACCCCATTGCTATTGACTGGGTTTTCATGGCACATCACAATAAAATGTGGATTAAGAGAGATGTGCCCAGACAAGATTCCCAGTGTACCTTCATCACCAAGAGAGTCTCCCGTGAGCCCTTCTCCCTCTGTGACCCTGCCACCACTGAGAAGCAATACACCCTGGAGGTTTTATAATCCCCAAATTAGATGAATGAGCAAAGATGTACAACTCTCACCAAAGAACACACTGTGTAAAAGGAGGAAGGCATTCAGAGAAACATGGTTATTTCAGGAGGAAGGGTTCTATTTTTATAGCTCCGGCAACAGAAGCTTATGAAGAGGGAAATTTTTTTTAAAAAAGAACAATGCCACCTCAGTCTTTTCATTTCAAAGATTAAACAGGATCACAGAGAAAAAGAGGCCAGCAGAACAGAGAAAGGGAGACCTGGCTTAAAAGCAAGATTCCCTCAAAACACCTCGGAACGTTGACATTCTCTTTCCTCCGATGGTAATGACTTTTTTTTTTTATTTAGCTTCTTAGCCAACTTCCCACTCCTCCCTTCCCAGCCCCCTGTTGCTGCGTGCCATCCCAGAGCTGGAGTATAAAGTTTGGCTTTTGCAGCATGAAGCAGCTGGGCAAAGCTACCAGAGAATGATAATGACCTCAGAAATCTGCTGTTAGCTCGACTACAATAGGGTGCTCAGTCTAGTGGAAAATTGTGTTCATCAGCTAACTCTGCTCAGTTACTAATTGACATTGCCAAATATTTTAAGAACAATTGGAATGCACAAGCAAAAAAAAAATGAAGATCTTAATCCTCAGACTTAAATTTTTTTTTTTGCCTTTTTGTTCACATAGAGAATTTGATTATTATCATCAGAAAGAAAGAAAGAAAGAAAGAAAGAAAGAAAGAAAGAAAGAAAGAAAGAAAGAAAGAAAGAAAGCATCATATCATTCTCTATCCTGTGTCTTTGCTGTGCTGTCCAGCACAAAAGCTTTTTTTATATGCACTGTCAATGGGCATAAATATAGGCTGAAATGCATTGTTTAAGGAGGAGTTCTCTGCCATGGAAAAAAGAAACAAAACAAAAAACCAGAGATACTGAAAAGATTCCAAACCAGCTGATCACACAGTTTGTGCCAAAGTCAACATGAAGTGTTGAGGACAAGAATAAATTTGTAGAGTTCACTGTACTTTATTGTCCATCCTTCTTTAGATAGATAGATGATAGATAGATAGATAGATAGATAGATAGATAGATAGATAGATAGATAGATAGATAGATAGATAGATAGATAGATAGATAGATAGATAGATAGATAGATGGATGGATGATGGGTGCTTTCATTGATCATGCAACTTGGCCTACTTTATTTAATGAACTGGAGGGTCAGTGCATTCAGTTACCCCTGTTGTACTATCAAGACTTCAATTATCTCCTCACCAAAATTATAGGCAAACACAGAAGGTGCTATTCTACTTGGTATAACTAAACAGTATCATTTCTTACTACATAAAGTTTTAATTATTCTCTGTGTTAACTCCTAAGTAAAATCTGGCTCAACTCGATTTAATAAACAGTCCCAGAAGCCAACCTGGACAACTGGCTACCACATTCTTGGTACATAATCAATGTGAATAAAACTATCTTGTTCTGATCAGTAGTACAAAGACAAAAGGTTCAATACATAATGAGTATCCCGGGCAGTGATTGGTTATCAGGTGTTGCCGACAGAGGGAGTTATTTCTAAGAAGCAAAAACACCAAGGTATACTTAATTTTGGAAAAAGATGGCCACAAACTAATCAAAAAACCCATTTTTAAGTCTCATCAGCATCAATGATGACGTTTAAGCATGTACTTGAACTATGTTCATAAATAAGTGTGACGTTGTCCGAGTAACAAGGTTAGGATCAAAATGGCAGCACAATAAGTCACCTGTCAGCATGAGCGTTCTATCAGCTTCCCCTTCCATTGTAACAGAGGACAACAGCCAGAGAGATTTTTTTTTAAAGGCGAGGAAATGATCTGTGTGACTAGTCCTGTCCATTTTCTCTTCGAAAGCATGACCTCTCCATTTGTCAAAAGGTCCGAGTTTTAGCAGTTGATCTTCAGCTAAGTTCTCAGCAGTTTTGGAGAGCCAAAGAACAAACACATTTTCTGGTTCACCGGCATCGTTTTCACATGTTCACTGATTCAAACATTCTTTTTACTCACATAACAAACAGCTGCATACCACATTAGCTGAGCCAGTGACAGTCACCACATCTCTGCAATAACTGTTTGATTGCAAACTTGACCCTTTCTTCTTCTCATTCTGAACTAGACATTTTTTTAAAAAGACAGCCACTCCACTCCCGATCCTCCTTTGCAAAGAATTACAGCAGATAACAAAGACTTCTCTGCCGCTCATTGTAAGCCTTCTCCAAGAGATCTGTTCGAAGAGGGACTGTGTATAAAGGTTTTTTTTAAAAAAAACCCTTTTTTTATGATGAATTCCAAACTACTATCATGTTAAGAGCACCAATTTATATATATATAAAGAATTCAATGGTTAAGATCTGGAAAAAAATAGTTTCTCAGGCCCTACTGACCCAATGTGCCACAACAGAAAATAATCAAGTGATGCAAATTAAGTTCTGAGACGCTGCTATACAGTCTTGGAAACTGGTTAAACAAAGTTTGGTAGTAATTTCTTAATAGCTGTGTCAGAGACTATGTTTTCTTTAACTTCAGGAATCACAGACCTCCTTTATACTCATGTGGGTTTATATTCCACAAGTAGCAATAATTATGTAATGATTAAAATCTATTTCTTTGGGAACTTTATAGCAGGCAAAGAGGTTTTGTCATTGTTGGTGGGGTAAGGGGTTGTTTCTCCGGGTTAAATTAATACAACTTTATTTTATCTGGAGAAGAAGTGAACATTCTAATATTTGGCATCTTGCATCAATGAAATGCCTGATCGTACAGATGTTAAATTCCCATTATGAGACAACAAAGAAAACAATTAGAAATTATTCAACCGGCCCACACAATTGAAGACTGGTTGCAGTATGTAAGTTTACAAGTTTCGAATGAACGCTGCCGAGCCTATTGGGCTTCCATCTTTATAAACAGCCAAGCTCATCCATTCATCAAAATTGAAGAACTGCAGCTGACACTTTTAAAGTAAAGACAATACAAATGGGATAATATTGCAATACTCTTTATGAATTTGAGATCAGCATCAATTAAAGATTTAATCAGGGCTTTTTTGTAGCAGGAACTCCTTTGCATATTAGGCCACACACCCCTGATGTAGCCCATCATCGAAGAGATTACAGGGTTCTTCTTACAGGGCCTACTGTAAGCTCTTGGCTACATCAAGGGGTGTGTGGCTTAATATGTAAAGGAGCTCCTGCTACAAAAAAAGCCCTGGATTTAATTGATTGCTTTCACTTATGGTTCAGGCTTGACAACTTTAAAACACTTCAAGAATGTTCGCTGTCCCTGGATAGCTTAGGCAAGCTCAATCTTGTCAGATCTTGGAAGCTGAACAGGGTTGACTCTAGCAGGTACTTGGATGGGAGACCTCCTTGGACTACCAGGAGTCTGGGGCAGGCTTTATTCAGTCACCTCCATGAATATCCTCCAGGCCCCCAGTAAGAGTCAGTCACCAGAGGTCACCGTGACTTCCAGATGCACATATATTCACACATGCACATATAAATACATTTTTTAAAAGTTAAAGAATGTTGGCTATCCCATGGGGAGGTTATCCAAGGAGATGAGGGTCAACCAGGGTCTTGTAAATAACCCGAGTTGGACCCATTTTTAACACTGTATGGTACAGTCTGAACAAAACAAATGGAGTTCTGTTAAATGGGCCCAGTTTTGCCCTGTCTGCCACATATGTCAGTTATGTTTGGGCAGGTGGATACAGAACTGGTATTAACAAAGTAGATATTGAAGATGGCGGCGGAGCACCTGTGAATACTTCTCTGTTACTTGTCTCCTCTGGTTTACTCCAACCTCCTCCAATCACTAACTGCTTACAAAACTGATTAAAATTATTTTTATTAACCAGATGAACAGGAGTTGCTCTATACAGATTTCAAGCCAACTTGCAAACCCTGCGAACTTCCTGAATATTGTTATTGCCTGTTTTATACAGCATGAGGAGGGAAAAATGGATAAGGTATTAACAAAGTTGGAGAATGTTGCTCATGTTGATTTGTTAGTCCATCATGAACTAACAAACCAACAATGGTGCATTAATTGTTCCAGTTTCAGGCAGGTGGCTGTGTTGGTCTGCACTGAATTAGCCAGGTCTGAGTCCAGTAGCACCTTAAAGGCCAAAAAGATTTCTAAGGTGTACAATTCTGAGAGCCAAAACTCCTTTCATCAGATACACAAGGAAGGAAGCTTTGACTCTCAATGGTTTATACCTTGGAAATCTTGTTGGTCTTTCAAGTGCTCCTGAATTTAAACTTTGTTTTTAATAGATTCAGAATGGCTGGGTCCAGACCTGCATTATAATCCGGCACAGGGACAGGATGCAGGCAAACCAAGAAAGTGCGACCAAACACACTCATCTGCCTCCCGTCCAGCTCCCGCACTCACCCCGTCCATAGGCATCCCAGTCATGGCTCAAAAAGCTACCACTTCGGAAGTGGTATCAAATATTTGTGCCGCACGGCATTCGCCCTATCAGGCATGTGGACGCCAGAGCACACATGCAAAGCACACTGGCAATGTGAATCCACCAGGCCACCCCAAGCTGCTTCCAGCTTTTTAAAAAAAAACAAACCACTGATTCCAAGTGCATAGGTGCATAGGTGCACATGCTCATGACCAATAAACAAATGGGGGGGGGGGAGAAATCCAAACCAAGCTACGGGATGGTACGGGACAGCCGTCTGACCATGTTTGAGGGGGAGCGTGTGGACGGGCTTCCATTGCTCCATTTTGAGCCGGCCTGATTTGGAACACTTCCCATGCACCCCAAGCTGCTGGTCTGGATCCAGTCAATGTGACAGACTGCAGACCCTTGAGCTTCTGAGTTTTCAGGTTCTGGTCACTGCAAGCTCAAAAATATGCTGCTTCTTCTGTTTCACCCTCCCCTAAAATGACTGACTAAATCTGATGTTCTACTGGACCATAGTAAGCCAAGGAAACAACTGAAAATGAACTGAAATGCATTGCTTTAAACTCTTGACAGACATTTTGAGATTTAAACACCAGCCCCATTCTATAATTGGATATGTGGTATTTAATAGGGCTTAACAAGAAGGGCTGCAGTTAGAAGACAATGAAAGGATTCAATAATCAGAGCTGGTCCCAGTTCCTGCAGAGGCTGCCCAAAGGATCCCAAATCTGCCTGCAACTTTCACAAGACAATTTTTAAAAATTACCAAAATTGCATCCCTTCCCCACCACTTGCTCATCGAGGGTATCCAATGAAGCTGATGGACAATATGTTCAGAAAGGGCAAGAGGAAATACTGCTTTACACAGGGAGGGATTAAAATGTGGAATTGGCTGCCAGAGGATGTAGTGATGGGCACAGGAATAGACAGCTTTAAAGGAGGATTAGATTATACAGTATTCATGAAGGAGAAGTGTATCAATAGCTCCTAGCCATGGTGACTGTGGGTAACCTCCACATTTAGAGGCACTAATCCTCTGTATCCCAGAGCCCGGCAGCAACATCAGGGCATGGCCTCATCCTCTGTGTCCTGTTGTTGGTCCTCCAGAGGAACTGGTTGGCACCTGTGTGATACAGGATGCTGGACTACATGGATCTTTAGTCTAATCCAGCAGGGCTCTTCTTATGTAAAACATGGGATGCATACATGTTCTTCAAATGGCCATCCTTTGGGAAACCACAGGCGAGTGGGGGGCACTAGCAATTTTATTTTTGCATGCTGTTGTTCCTAATATTTAAAATGTTGACAAGGGCAACTTGTCTGAAATAAAATAAAATCTTTTATGTTGTCATATTGGATTTTCAATCCTCTTAAAACAATCCAAACAACTGCATGGTATAAAATTAGCTCTTGCCTGTTTCCCCTTCATTCCTACGCAGGCTTTTCAAATCTGTTTTGCCACTAATAAATTGTAAATGAGGCTACAGTCCAAAGAGTAGTCAGTGTGTTTCATGGGTATTTAAACAACAGCATTAAGCGGTATAGGAATCTGTGGAATGCAGAGGGCAGATTTATGTGTCTTAAGAGTTTCTTTACTGGTTTGTAATAAGCCCCCCTCTCCCCAAAAAAAAGCACTCACACTTTCTTTTCTATTAATCTGGCCTTAGAAATGGGGGATACTGGAGCATGACAAGAACAACAAAATAAACTGGCATCTACTTAATAACTGTAACAGCGGATTGCCTCCAATGCTAAAATATTTATCGAAACCAGGGAAGGGGGGCTGAGTCGAAAAAGAATTACCTTCAACAGTCTGCTACCAGATCTTTAACAGTGGGCAATGTAATGCCTTAAGGTCTCTCAAACTGTCTTTCATTTTCTAGACTTAATGGCTGATTGCAGAAATCAATGTTGCCATTAGTAACAGAGTATTTGTTATGGCATGATTTCCTCTGTTGTTAGGCCTGCAGAATGATTACACAATATTAGCGAGGTGCTTTTGTTATAAAAGGGCAGAAGATATAACTTTCAATTTACTATCCATTAGTTCGAGAGTCTAGAAATGAGAGATGAGGCCAGAAATCTTACCTCTCTCTTTCTTTCTTTCTTTCTTTTTGTAAAAGTATCAAGAAGCTCAATATTTTAGAGAGCTTCAATGAAATCCGATTTGGCTTTGCTCTTTAAAAAAAAAAATACACGGCAGGTCTGAATTAAACACAATAGAATAAAACATTTTCGTTACTGGCTTCACTATGTTCATTTAAACTAAGGGATGCAGAGACTATGGAGGGTCATGGAATGTTAATGGGGTACATACAGGTTTTCACTTGGACTGCCATATATTCCACACTTATGTTAATTTCTGGTCTTAAATGGATGTCACAGTCACAAAAGTGAACAGTGTGCAACCATAAAATGTGGGCCTCTTATAAGACAACAAGGGTTACAATAAGCAGGGCTTTTTTTGTAGCAGGAACTCCTTTGCATATTCGGCCACACCCCTTTGATCCTTCAAGAGTTTACAGGGCTCTTATTACAGGACCTACTGTAAGATCTTAAGAGGATTGGCTACGTCAGGGTGTGTGGCCTAATATGCAAAGGAGTTCCTGATAAAAAAAAAAAAAAGGATGGCCACATGGAGAAGCAAAAGCACGTCTTTAAGTTGAATGCCTTTACTTTAAATGGGTAGAATCACAGAAGGAAGGAATTGTAGGAAGGTAGCTGCCCACCTACAACATCTGAGTTGAATACTTGTCTCTTTCCTGCTGCAGGTACTTAAAGCCTAGCTCTAAAAAGGCACATGAGGTCATGGGAATATGCAAGAGGTAGGGCAATCCATGGGAAAAGGGGGTGGAGATATGGGGAAAGAGGGTGGAGACATGAGGGTGGTCATTCGGAGACAGCATGTAACTTCTAGGGGAAAAACCCAGAAGTAATGTCGTGTCTCTCTACGTATCATAGATTTTTTGCAGATTCCTACAGAGGACTGACCATATTAATCCATGTCAGTCCTCTCTAGGAAACATAAAAAAAACCTCTATGGTTTTATCATATAGTTTCTGGTGATTCTATCAGAGATGTGGCGTCCCATTGTTGTTTTTCCTCAAGGCATGTCACACCACCAAACCATCAGCCGTATTTTTTTTTAAATCTCCCACTGTCACTCAGAACAGCAATGAGAAACAAGAGACAGGGGAGCAGATCCCTCACCCCCACAGGGGGACTGCCAACCCTAGTGAAAGGGCTCTTGGTCTGGGCTCTTAGCTAATAGCTCCCAGAATGGGCCTAATGGACTACCCTGGCAGATACCAGTCCAGCCCAGGATGTTTTGTATACCTCCTGGTTTTTAAATACTTCTTTACACTATGCATGTGGGGGGGTTTTCTGTCTGTTTGTTTAAATTTATTTAATTATATTAATACTTTTTTTTTATAAGCAGCTTTTGAATCTTTGTTGGGGAGAAAAGAGGGATGAAATATGCTAAATAAATAAATACCCAAATAACTGTCCAAGTTGGTATGAGAATAACAGTTAATAATGCATGCAATTTAAAAGTCAATTAGGAGGTAGCATCTTCAAAGCACAGTATACTGGGCTTACAATATGGTTGGAAAGAGTACACATGAAATCTAACCATCCTGCTGAAGGCCTGGGTCCAGTCAGTGCCTGAACATCAGACCTCCCAGAATCCTGGGTATGCCCCCCTGAAGAAGAAGAACTGCAGATTTATACCCCGTCGTTCTCTCTGAAACAGAGTCTCAGAGCAACTTACAATCTCCTATATCTTCTCCCCCCACAACAGACACCCTGTGAGGTGGGTGGGGCTGAGAGGACTCTCACAGCAGATGCCCTTTCAAGGTCAACCTCTGCCAGAGCTATGGCTAACCCAAGGCCATTTCAGAAGGTGCAAGTGGAGGAGTGGGGAATCAAACCCAGATAAGAGTCCATGCACTTAACCACTACACTAAACTGGCTCTCTACACTTGACCACTACACCAAACTGAGTCTGATAATGGAACACAAAAAGTTATATTATGTGATAAATAGAAATCCAAGAACAAATAAGTGGAATGTGCTTCTTTTTTTTAACCAATATACCAATTGTTGGAAAGACAGTAAAATTTACCCATTAGAACATATGCCTTTTCTCAGCAAAGTGATAAAGTATCAGTTCTTTGCAAATGGAAAAAAAAAATTGGAAAGAACTATTATGAGCAGATCCACCTGAAAAGCAAAAAGTGGACTTACCAGAAGAGGAAGGTGAAGAAGGATGTGGACTATCTTCCTGGGCACTTCCTGTCTGTGACAGACCTCCTCCCATTCCACTTTCCTCAGTAATATTGGAGGATCCCGGTGTTGTTGACCTGCTGACTGACTGAGACTCCTGATCGCTCCCAGACCCTCGGCGTTCTTCAAGGTTTCCTTGAAGGATCTCTTCTTCCGTCTTCCTGTCTCTCTTATGGACCCTGGAATGAACAACAACTTGGTGGTATGTTCTAAAAACCCTGCCACAGTCTGGGCACTCAGTTGGCTTCTCTTTCGAGTTGCTGTGACTCTGCATGTTATAATCGAGTCCTTGGTTCAGACCGTGAGACAGAAAATCTCTACTGCCTTCCAAAGGGTCTAGTTTGTTTGACAAGTCTCTCTGATTGCCCATTTTAGTGCTGTGAACCAAATCAGCAGGCATTTTCTGCTTGGAGCCATCTGCTCCTACTAACACATACTCCCGCTTCTCCTTATCAAACAGAACTCCGGCGTTTGCCAAAGTGTCTTCGTGGCTCCGTTGTATCTGGTGCTCTTTAGACAAAAAGCCATGTTCCATGGCCATTCCTCTCGCCATAAGCTGCCAAGCTTGATAGCTGTTTACAGGGTCCATCTCAGCAGCCTTGGCTGCAGCCTGAAGTCTTTCTATACAGCTAGATTTGAGAGGAGGCACAAGGTTGAGACAGCCCAATAACGAATGCTTGTCTCCTTCAGCAACACTATGGCCCATGCTGGCAATGGGGGACAGGAGCTTGCCCAGAACTTCTCTCTCTTTCATGGGCAACTCTCCTTTACTGTAAGTCTGATTCTGCTCGCTGAGACCCGCTTTGTCAGGAGGGAGAAAGCCGCTTTGCAAACAGGATAAGTATCTCGAGTACAAGTTTGCGTGCGCTTCCTGTGTCATGCTGCTGAGGGACACAGGAACTTCCGGGTCACTGGGGGATTTGTTTTTCACAGACAGTTTGTTCAGGTGCACCTTCATGTGGTTCTTAAGGAACCAAGGCTCTTTGAAGCGCCTCCCGCAGATTTGGCAACAGTGCTCAAAGGAATCCTTGTGTTTCCTCATGTGGCCTTTCAGGAACCAGGCTTGGCTGAAGACTTGCCCACACACCTCACACCGGAATTCATTGGTGGACTGCTCGCCGTTGCCATTGGAACCTTGGCCCTGAGCCGACTCAGCAGTTATGTGAGCTTTCTCCACATGGCTGATCAGCTCTTCCTCCTGCGAGGCAGCAAAATCGCACAAAGTACACTTATAAGGCTTGTGAAGGATCCTGATGTGCCTGTCCAGCTCTTCCCGTTTCTTAAACTTTCCTTTGCAAAAAGTGCACCGAAATCCAGCAGTGGTGGCTACCACTTCTTCCTGTACACTGGCAGGCTTTGGAGAGGGAATGGGGTTGGAAATATCTGGGGTGCTATGGTTGGCGGGCATGGACAAATTGCAGTTGGCAAGAGGCATGGGCTGAGAATGGGGATGTGCTTTGATGTCCGGTCGAGGTTGAAGAAGGCTGCCCTTCATCTGCTTATCCCGCAAGATGGCCCTCTCTTCTAGCTCATGCAAGAGCCGATTCTCTTCCCGAACCCTCCCGCGGCCCTTGCCCAGGTTCCCCAGCTTGTGAGTGCGCAAGTGAATCTTCAAGTTTCCCTTCTGAGCTGCTCTATGATCGCAGTAGGGACATTTGAACGGTTTCTCACCCGTGTGGGTGCGCATGTGGAGAGACAGGATGCTGTTAAAACGAAAACGTTTCCCGCACAGGGGGCATGGGTACTTCCTGTTCTTCCGGGCATCGTCCTCGATATCGCTCATTTGTGACATGATGCCCAAGTTTTGTCCATTCAAGAACTGTTGAAGATCCACTCTCCCGTTCAAACTGGTGTCGACCTCTCTGTTAAGCTGATTGGCTAACAGGGCCATCTGGCTGCTGATTGGCTGGTTTGCTAAAGACACATGGCTCTTCTCATCTAGGAGCCCAGCTGTCTTTTCCTCAGGATTCTGCCTGTTCTGAAGTTCAGGAAAGGCATGACTAAGCTGAGATGTTATCTGGTGCAGCTTCTGACTCATGGAATATTGTCCATTGAGAATGGAACTGTTGAGGTGGGCATCAGCCTCTGGTACAGCTGAAGAAACGCCAAGGCACAAACTAGCTTCCTCCATCCCTGAGGGGGGAAAAGAAGTGAAGAATTTTAGGTTTGGAGCAAGCCCTATTTTATCGCATCAGACCTACCAAAATTTGTTCTATTTTGACAAAATGTAAGAACAAAAGAACTTCTGCCAAAACCAATAAAAAGTACATTAAATGTCAAGTGTATAGGGTACAACTGTGATTACATTTTGTCTTAATTATACAGGGCCTTCATCACACTGCATACTTTCTGATTGCATATATTAATTAGGATTTTTAAGACGAACACATTACCAATTTGAATATATCGCTGTTAAATAAGTGGCTTTATGCTTTCGACTTCTTTCAAACCCCCCTTCTCCTGTGAAACTGCACCTGTTTACATGTTCTAATCTATATAAAAAGAGAAACGTTATGCCTCTCACTCACTTCCCCTTAAAAAAACACACACACAACACAAAAATAGAAACCCATTTATAAAACTTTCAGTCCCATTAAGCTTATTCAATAAATTCCACATTCTACAATGAGAAAGATGGTTTTATGATTTGATGGGGAGGGGGAAGAAAAGATGCCATGATATTTACTGGTACACAATAAAACATGATAATGTTTTGGGGGGGGATAAAGTAAAGGACAAGCTTTCGAACAATAAAAGGGATTTTGCTTTAGTCAACAAAAAGTGCAGTAATATCTCATTAAGCTGATTAGTATGCGGCTTAGAAACAGTACTAGGTGCTGTAACACATGATTATAATCATAAAAATCCTTCAGTGTTTGCAAGTAAGCATTAACGAGGTATATTAAATTTTAAGGAGACTGCGACTTGCAGCTTTGCAAACCTCTGAGATTAAGATTTAACCCTTCTGTACCAAAGCAAGTGTCCCTTCATCATTTGGAAAGGGTACCCATCACAAGAAGCATAAATTATCTCGTTAATTTGCCAATGCGATCATTTGGATTTAGGAAAAAGTTGTCCGGTTTTAGCCAACCGTTGGTCCAATTGGTTAGAAGAGGCGATCTAAAGGACTCCGATTAGCTTTCCAAAGAGCTCTCTTCTGGAACTCGATAAAACCCAATTAAAAGCCAGAGAAGGTGTCACAGGAAGCTTCAACAAGTTTAAGTATTTTTAATAACTTTCTCAATATACGGTAATGAGTACAAATGGTACCTACAAACTGTGCACGGCAGAAAATTAGAACTCAACGCTGTTTGTTAAACAGGAGCACTCTGTGCTGGTCAGCATAATTGCCCCTAATAATAATCTTCTCTCTTTGCCATTTTAGCTAGTCTGTTCAAAGGGGGAAATGCATCATTTTCTGTAAAGCCATTCCATTTTAAAACTGCAGAAACTGTTGCTTGCAAAGAAGTATTTAAGAAACTCAAAAGTTATGTGATCAGACGAAAACACACCAAGGATCTGTCCTCTTTTGGAGTCTCTCAGCTCTCCTCCATGATAAAAAAGAGGACAAGGTATTTTAACTGACAAATGAGCGATTTGGACGTCTGTTGGACAGCTGTCCAACAATGCCACATGGCAATCTATTCTTGATACTGAGAAGAGTTTCAAAGGCAGCTTGGGCAATGGAATAAGAGAATCTGCTGTTCCATGCAAAATACAAAATAATTACAAATTTGTACTTGGTACACTGAAGCTTCTGGGCTTGCTTAAGGTAATTTCCAAGTGTTTACACTTAACTTCTTCAAACAGAGTACTGAATCCAAATTTACTGATTCCAAATACCATACCAGTATTATGATTTGGGAATACTGGGAAATCTCAATATTTTTCAGGTCCAATACACCCATTTTTTTTAAAAAAAAAAATGATTACTGGGTATTCCTAGTGCTCAGTAATACACAAATGGATGTTATTGAAGGAACCCTGCAGAATAGATAGTGAAATTCCGTTAAATGGGATTCTTACCATTGTAGCCGAGAGACTGCTTAACTAAGGTTGTTATGATGTGATAATATACTCCTGTTAAGAAATACAGAGCACCAGACTCCTGAACCTTTTCAGGGTCATTAAGCAGCTGTAAACATTATTACAAAAATAAACCAGAGATTTCATGCTTACATTTTAGCCCTGAGCTGGGTGTGCTGAGCAAGTGCATTTTTTTTTTTTTTTTATCTCTTACAATCAGTGCTGGTGACATTTGGGCATCCAAACAAATTACATCACAAATATTACCGTGCTGGGCAGGATACAGAGTGGGTTGTTTGCCAGATGATTAATAAATAAACAGTAGGGCGGTATGGCTGACCTATTCTCTGTTGATGGATATGTAGACAATGCTAAAAGACATGGCTGAAATAGTTAAATCTTGGCAGAAGCGGGGAGGAGGGTCCATTCATCTTAACAGCATTATTAAGACTCAACCTGCCAGAGCACAACCGACTTTGTGTTGGATTTGAATCACTTTTGTTGTTGTTGTTGTTGTTGTTATGGGTTTAAACTGCCTCCAACCTCCATTTTGTAACCGTTTTGTTGATCAATAGTTTATACTAAGCCAAGGTACAAAGTTGCACAATGTTGCCTAAATTTTATTTAGATGCATTGCTATAATTAAGAACTAAATAGAAAGAATGGAAAATACTGGGTTGGATTCAATCAGCTTTTCTTCTTCTTTTTTCTTTTTTTAGAAGAAACGGAGGGAGGGAGGGAGGATCTTCTCTGACCATCCAAAAAGGCTCTGCCGGGGATCATGGGACCTACATGGACAAATGTCATTGTCATCTGGGATAGGGATTGTAGTAAGAAAGAGAATGGGGTGAGACTGAGTGCATATTAGATACGGTATTTAAATATAGAACGTTTATTACCATGTACAAAATGTAGGAAAACAGAAAGTTTTTTTTTTGTTTTGTTTTTAAACTCATCTGGTTCTGGTATAAAGTCCAAATGAACTGCAGGCAAACTGAAAGTAATGAGTGTTACAGTTCTGAAATGGCTCCAAACTTGCCACAAAGTTAATAATAAAATGGGTGCAGAATGACCCTTCTACTCCCACCCACACTGTGATGCAGTGGTTAAAGTGTTGAACAATGATCTGGGAAACTCAAGAGAAGGGGAAAGGGAAGGGGAGGAAGAAGAGAGGAGGAAGAAGAGATTAAATTTAAACCCCTCTCTTCATTCAGAGTCTCAGAGCAGCTTACAATCTCCTTTCCCTTCCCCTCCCCACAACAGACACCTGTGAGGTAGGTGGGGCTGAGAGAGCTCTCTGAGAACTGCTCTTGAGAGAAACAGCTCTGAGAGAATAATGACTGACCCAAGGACACTCCTGCAGCTGCATGTGGAAGAATGGGGAATCAAACCTGGTTCTCCCAGATAAGAGACCGCGCACGTAAACAATACACCAAACTGGCTCCAGGGGCTATAGACTATTCATGTGAACAATTAACAAAAAACAAATTCTGTTATAAATTCAAACAGAAAGACTTTCAAAGCTGGCAAGCTGTCAGTTTTATCCTCCGTGGAAGGTTGCTGGGTGACCTTGGGCCAGTCAAATACTCTCAGGCTAACCTACCCCAGAGGGTTGGTATGAGGATAAAACATAGGAGAGCAGAATGATGTAAGCTGCTTTGGGTCCCTTTTGTATGTAAATACAAATATATATGAGTAAATAAAAATAAATACATTTTAATACCTCAATATCTTAAATAAATCAGCATTTACATTGCATAGTTATCCCAATGTAAACCCAGTGTTGGTAATTGCATCAGTGGGCATAAAGGTTCAGGAACAGGTAAAACCTACTTGGACTGGTATTAAATATCCAATAATTGACACATCATCTGATGAATAACATTTAAGAAAACTGAGGACTGTAACTTTTTACATCCTTCAATTTCAACAGCACTTCAGGCCCAAGAATCCCGTAGTTCTAGCCTCCATTATGCATTTGAACAATTAACAAAAGGCAAATTTTGTGATGAATTCAAACAGAAAGATTTGCAAAGCTGACAAGCTGTCAATTTTATTGGCAGTTTGCATCCAAGTTCACAATAATTTACTTGCTATAAACTTTCACTTCTCACCGAACATTTCAGAAGGGGGGAGGAGACTGCCTTCAGAACCGGCATGAGGTTTTAAAAATATATATATATGTAGACAAAGAACCCTTCACGATTTTAAAGAAATACTAGCTCATAACGTGATCATAAATATCATCACAACATTTGCAAAACAGTCGACGAATTAAAACTACAACTGAAGTTGTTGGAGAAATGCTTCCCAAACCACAGAATACTCAGATTTTTATTTCCTCATTAATTCAATATGACAGAGCCATAACTGGAACTTCAGACAATGCAAATTTGGCTCTAAAAATTAGCTGCTTCTCCATGTAATTTGACCCTTTAAAAGACTCTGTTTTCACAAATGGAAATGGCTCTCTCAAGTTGCTTTGAGCCCCACAGGAAACACACACACAAACACACACACTACTGTTACCTGTATTTGCCTTCTAGTGGGCCTTAAAGCAGCATTGCTGATCCAGTTCTGATCAGAGGAAAGATGCAGATTAACACATCTGGTTTGAAATCCCATTTCTCCTCCATGGAAGCCACCCTTTCTCAGCCTAATCTACCTCACATATGACTGTTGTGAAGATAAAAATGGTGGAGGGGAGAACTATATATCCTATGGCTGCCCTGAGGAAAGAAGTTAGATAACTGGGATAGATGGTTGTTCCTGTGTGCCTCAAGAAATTTGTGAGAGCATCAACAGATGTGACGTAAGAAATACATTTCTGATATCCCTGTACAATTGGAAGTAAACTATTCCATCATATCCATTAGAAAACAGAAATTGTGTGCCCAATGGAGACATTGGAACCAAGTGAAGGCCCTTAGGAGATGAAAAGGCCAAAGCAGTAGTCTGTTAAGCCGGCAAGCTGGCTACTGTCCAGTTTCAGACAACTCATGAGACGATGGCTCATGAGTTGTCTGAAACTCTTAGGATTGTACGGTCAAGCTGGGAGGGAGCAAAACAAGAAGAGTTCAGCCTCCTAACAAATCAATGTGCCTATACTTAAAAGCAGTTTAAATCTGTAAACTGCCACCCACTCCTATTTCCCCACTGCCACATAGGTGTTGATCACTTCATTTCCATTTCACAGGGGCTTCAAATTTGATTCCGTGCAAAACTGAGGTATAACGTGGAATTCAAACATGCGACAAAGATCAAAAGCAGGTTTGATGGTGAAATATTCATTCAAGGTAGCCCGGTGAGATTGTGTTCACAGGGGTACCTGTCAGGAGCATACGCTGGGATGTAAAATTATCAAATAAGTACACAATGCCGTTATTAAACTCCAGGCATGCCATCGTCTCATGAGTTGTCTGAAACTGGACAGTAGCCAGCTTGCCGGCTTAACAGACTACTGCTTTGGCCTTTTCATCTCCTAAGGGCCTTCACTTGGTTGCTCCTGCTATTGGCTAGGTCAAACAGCTATACCTGGCGTTGACATTTCTGGCATTAATTCTACAATTGAAAGGGATGGGAGGGGGAACCCACTAAGTCCGTAAGTTCCCTTTGACCTAAGCTGCTGAAACATCTGTTGGTTGAGTCCTTGAGCGGCTTGTTGGCCAAGTTCGACAGCAACTGTTCCTGTTGTGGATTATCTCTCTCAGTGGTAGGTGTCAGTGGAATAAATAGATGCGTTTCGAGGGAGAAAGATGTATGTTCATAAACAGAACAGCTTTTGGCAATGGGAGTTCTAAGGAATCAACAACATGGCAGCAGAAGCCAACAATGAAAGCAAAGGTAATACAACATGTGAGCAGGATTTATTTAATGGTAAGGAGACAATTACTAGCCTGTTAAGAGAAATCATGTTCATCTTAAACATATGTCAATGCTATGTAAAATTAAGAGGAATGAAACAGTCTGAGGATAAGGGATGTCAAAAGCCAGTTTGAGGGTTTCTTTGTGCTCACGGGAGTTACAAAACTGAGAAGTAAGATCTCCTGAATCAATCAAAAGCTCAGAGAAAATTGCTTCAACAGATTTACAAATGAAATGAATTTTATTGATTAAGGTTGCCAGCTCTGGGCTGGGAAATTTCTGAAGATTTGGGGGTGGAGCAGGGGAGGGTGGGGTTCGTGGAGGGAAAGGACTTCATTGGGGTATAATGCCACATAGCCCACCTTCCAAACTGGCCATTTTCTCCAGAGGAACTGATCTCTGGTGCCTGGAGATTAGCTGTAATTCCAGGAGATCTCCAGCCACCACCCGGAGGTTGGCAACCCTATTGCACATTTAATGTTCTCTTGTGTTTATTGCAAATAAACAGAATCAAAAGCCCATTTAAAAATAATTTATTTATTTATTTTATGACTTATATCCCGCCCTTCCCAACAAGTGGCTCAGGGCGGCTCACAACATAAAAAATTTGACATAAATAGAATTTAAGCATAAAAACAGTTAAAATAATTAATACATTTAAAATTTTAAGACATTTAAACCATTTAAAACATTGGGGACAGCAGACATCTAGTATAACTACACTTGGTTTCTTGTACCAGCTAGTCATAGGCCAGCCGGAAGAGGGTTGTCTTACAGGCCCTGCGGAACTGAGCAAGGTCCTGCAGGGCCCTCACCTCTTCCGGCAGCTGGTTCCACCAGGAGGGGGCCGTAACAGAAAAGGCCCGGTCCCTGGTAGATTTTAAGCGGGCTAACTAGGAGATTTTGAGTGCCCGATCTCAGTACTCTCTAGGGAACATGTGGGGAGAGACGGTCCTTCAGGTAGGCAGGTCCTAGGCCATATAGGGCTTTAAAGGTAATAACCAGCACCTTGTACCGGACTCGGTAAGCTATTGGCAGCCAGTGCAGATCCCGGAGCCCTGGCCAGATGTGCTCCGTTCTTGGGAGTCCTAACAGCAGCCGGGCTGCGGCATTCTGCACTAGCTGCAGCTTTCGAGTTCGGCACAAAGGCAGCCCCATGTAGAGAGCATTGCAGTAGTCCAACCTCGAGGTGACCGTGGCATGGATCACTGTTGCTAGATCGTAGCGCTCCAGGAAGGGGGCCAACTGCCTTGCCCGCCTAAGATGAAAAAATGCGGACTTGGCAGTGGCTGCTATCTGAGCCTCCATCGTTAAGGAGGACTCCAATAGTACCCCCAGGCTTTTGACCCTGTCCGCCGCTATCAGCGGCGCACCCTCAAAAGCTGGTAGGGGGATATATTTATATAATATATATAACGTATATATAATTATATATATATAATAGAACAGCTTTAACTGTTTAATTATGAACACTGTGAACTTTATCTGACCTAACATCCACGTGAGCCTTTCAAACATCTAGATAATCAGAAGTCTGGATGAGAGACAGCATCATGTAGTGGTTCCAGTGTCAAACTAGAGTATCTCCATTCTGGAAACTTGCTTCATGACCCAGGGACAGTCATTCTCTGGGTGCAATCACACGAAAGATTTGGCTTGACCTAGCAATGCTTCCCCTCCAGATTTAATGTATGTGATCACACGTGCACATCTGCCCCCCCAAGTCCTACCCACACTTACCTCATCTTAGGGCCGGCTGGGAAGAGATTAAATAGCTACCGGGGAGTAGCTCTCTAAAGTGCATGCAGGGTGCGTTTCCTGGCTGTCTGAACACCTGGGGTGCATGATGCACCCACCTAGCATGCACATGAGCAGTCTGAATGCTCCTCTTGTGTACATGCAGCTAGTGCCTCTCCCAGCAGCAGGGCGGAGGCTGTGTGATCGCCATGGCACGCAATTAACTTAAATTTATGAATTGTATTTTAATTGTTATTATTCTGATTTTATTGTTATATCATGGCATATGTACCATGTCTTGTAAGCTGCCCTGAGCCTGCCTTGGCAGAAAGGGCAGGGTATAAATAAAAATTTATTATTATTATTATTATTATTATTATCATCATCATCAAAGAGCACCACATCACATGGGATACTGCCACGTGGATACTGCCACGTCACATTCCCAGTGCGATCTCAACCTATCCTAGAGTAGCATAACTCACTGGGTTGTTGTGAGGAAAAAATGAATGAGGAGAGAATGGCATTGTAAGCCACTCTGACTCCCCACTGGGGAGGAATATCCCCAGTAAATACCTGAACATATAAATGAATGCATTCTTTAGATCTAATTATGCCGATGCAGGGCCAGACATAGGAATTTTGTGCACAAAAAAAGTTTGATATTTATTAAAAGGTGGCTCCACAACTCCACGCAACTCAGCCTTGCATTTCCTGCGGTACCTCTGTAAGCATCAATCATGCCAAAGAATCATTGTGGAGACAGCAGCTTTGCTATTTATGCAGCGGACACAGGTGTCGGGGAAGTATCCACTCTTTGCCTAAAACCCAAAGAGTTTCCAAGAGCGGCTTCTGAAAAAGGAAGCAACCCTTAATTCATTTATGCATGCATCTGATTTGCCTCAGATTACAACGGGCTCTGTGACGAGATATAACTTGACATAGCCTGGTGAAACGTATAAATAAATACATGGCTGAACTTAAAGAAACAAGGCCCCTTTGATTGCTTCTATGGGTAGATCAGGCGTGCACAATGCAAGACCTGCAGGCCAGTATCAACCTCCTCTCTGTTTGGGATCTCATGGGGAATTCAAGCATTTGTTCTTTGGGAGTTTTCCGATCCTCTAATGCCTACGACAACCGACAAGCATGGCTGATTGTTGTGGATTCAGAAGTACGTGTCGGAGTGGAAAGCAACTTTTCCAGCCTGCTCAAGCCCACTGCATGCCTACTCACATTAGACTCCCTTTGTGCGCAGACTGTAAAACAACCTCCATGCAAAACAGTCTGTACATAAACAGGCTTACTTCGGGCAGCCTACAGATGCACAAAGGTATGGTGTAGCACCTACTGCCACGGTCTTACCCCTGTGACCCTGAATGTTTATTCGCTTTGGCTGTCTGAAAACAGCTAAAGCAATTGAGCCCTCTTAATATGGATTTCGAAGTTTGAGTCCAGCAGCACCTTTAAGACCAACGATGTTTAATTTTCCCTTTCATGTACATGCACACTTCATCAGGTAACAGCATGCATGCACACGTAACCTCATACCCAGAACTGAACTTTGTCAGCCTTAAAGGCGCCACTGGACTCAAACTTTTTTCAGTCGCTTCACAGCTAACTTATGGCAACCCAAGCCAGGGGGCTTTAAGGGCAGGTGAGAGGCAGAGGTCGTTCACCATTGTCTTCTTCTGCAGAGTCTTGCTTGGTGGTCTCCTTTCCAAGTACAAACACTGCTTAGCTTATGAAGTCTGACATGATCAGGCTACACTACACCACCTTCTTTCTGGCCCTCTTAAGAGACAAGCAAACATGACCTGCAAAGTAAATCGAGCTATATTAACCCCAGCGATAGCATCATGGCAGGCGCAAACCATAGCTTGTGCTTCCTGAACTACAATGGAATCTCAGCCCTCGATGAAAAAAAGAATTATGCTTTGCCCTAGTAGGTGAGATAACCTCTTAGAATTAAGGAAAAGATTCAGAGCATAAAATTTGTCTCTTTCTCTGCCCCCCCCTCTCGCCAGCATTATGCAAGAGAACAAACAGCTTCCCTCCCTAACCCCAATTCTGATTTACACCTATCCCCCCTTCCTCGGGTTCGTTCTTTTTCTTTCAAAGATTATTTTCAGAAATGAGTTGGTTGCAAATGCTGAGGTTCAAAGCTGGTTCCACTGAGACAACAGGCTTTTTCAAAGAGGTGGAATGGAGCGAAAGAGGGAGGTGTTATGATCTGAGTTGATGGGATGTAGGTTGATCAAGGGAGGAGGGGGAAATAAAACAAGAAACAGGGGCTCGAGCTGTAACAGAAACTTCGATCTCACTTTGATCTTCAAAAGGCAAAGCCTAGCAAATCCCCCTTTTGCAGAGCTTACGGAAGGCGGAACTTTCCTGAGAGTCTCCGGTACAGATTTGCAAATCATTTCTTAATTTTCATAAACAACAACCGACTGCGGAAGTGCCACAAAGCAACCCAAGTGTCCAGTCTCAAGCTGATGTCATAGATGACCACTGCTGCATTTATACACTGGGTGCAATCATGAAAACAGAAGTGAAGCTCTTGATTGATAACTTGACAACATATAGAGAGAAGTGGTGTACTCTTACCAAACTAGAGATTATTCTCCGTACACAGCAAAGATCTGTCAACTTTGATAGTCCAGTTGTACAACCTATTTTTGAAACCCGGTGTTCCTGTGTGGTCACTACTGTAAGGCACACATCACAGTCACAAAAACATGACTGAAGTGTTAAATTAAAGCACAGATCACTGAAAAACAGTAGTTTTGCCAATGTGACAAAACGTTATGTGCAGGGGTTTTTTGTAGCTGGAACGCCTTTGCATATTAGGCCACACACACCTGACGTGGCCAATCCTCCAAGAGATTACAGGGCTCTCAGTACAGGGCCTATGGTAAGCTCCTGGAGGATTGGCTACATCAGGGGTATATGGCCTAATATGCAAAGGAGTTCTTGCTACAAAAAAAAAAGCCCTGCATATTGCTCAGATAAGTGCAAAAAAAGGGGATGGGGAGCAACCTTAAGTCACATCTGTACGAGCTCTTCCCGGTGTTCAGAGAAATGGATTCCTTCTGAGAAATGGTTTCGATATGTCTGATACTGTCATCTTGCATATGGTAGTGCGTTAAAATATCTCTTTTAAATTATATTTAAATTTATCCACTATATATATGCCACTGACTAAAGCTACACATGCCAGATTCTTCGATGGGGACTGAAAAAGTGCATTCAAAGACATATTTGGCAAATCTCAATTTCTCATTTTTGCAGTGCCAAATTATCCAAGAATTTTACAAGTCAGTATCAAAGCAGTGAGTTTCCCCTTTCCAGCTTGCAGCTAGGAACAACATAAGACATACATTCTTTCACAACTTCAGACCTTTGGCTTTTATTTTTCACATGCCATTTTATAGAGAATATGTCAGGCTTTCAAAAGGGCTTCCTTGTAACCGTTTAAGCGCATTTTTTTTCACCAAATGATGCAGAGGGACAAGTATCTAAAAATATTGGAAGACTAAAAAATTAGGACCACTTGGAATAATCGGAGCCATTCATTTATAACCCCAGATTATGAAATGCCTGTATTGTGTGCCCTTCATCCAAGAACAAACTCTTTAACTTCAGTCAGAGAAGCTATTCATATGAGACACCAATAGCTTTCGCATGCTATCAGCAAGTAGATCAATTTTCAGTTCTCCATTTAAGGGAAAGACACCTTTTCATCTTTTAAATAAATCCTGTACTCTCGCTATTCAGAATCATGTAATAATGAAAACAATCTCCTCATCCATGGCAAGTATACAGCCTTGCATGGCTCCCTCATAAGCAATCCTTCCCAATGGTTGCTAGTAGGACATTATCCACCCCCCCCCCCACCCCAAATTAAGACACACGGAATGGAAAGCACCGTCAAAACTAGATGTGAGAGTTTTGAAGAGAATGACTGGAGTTGGACAGATGGCTCTAAGCAGAGGCTAGATGGCCATCTGACAGCAATGCTGATTCTGTGAACTTAGGCAGATCCTGAGAAAGAGAGCAGGAAGGGTTGCATCAGTGCTAAGTTCTCATGGCCCCTTCTTACACGTCCAGAGAAATGCTGTTTGCCACTTTCGGGTCAGGAAGCAATTTGTCTCTAGACCAATTTTGCCAGCAATCCTGGAGAGGGGTTTTTTGTTTTTGTTTTGCCATCCTATCTTGGAGCAGGGGTGGCTCTCTCTCTCTCTCTCTCTCTCTGTCCGTTTGTAGGGGAGATACTTGTGAATTTCCTGCATTGAGCTGGGGTTGCCAGGTCCGACTCAAGAAATATCTGGGGACTTTCGGGGTGGACCCAGGAGCAAGCATGTGACAAGCATGGCTTGAACTCTAAAGGGAGTTTTGGCCATCACATTTAAAGGGACCATGTGCCTTTTAAATGCCTTCCCTCCATTTGGAAATAATTAAAGATAGGGGCACCTTCTTTTGGGGCTCATAGAATTGGACCCCCTGGTCCAATCTTTTTGAAACTTGAGGGGTGTTTTGAGGAGAGGCACCAAATGATATGCTGAAAATGTGGTGCCTAACTAAAAAAAAAAAAAAAGCCCCCCCAGAGATCAATTATCCAGAAATGATCTCCATAGGGTATAATACAGTGTCCACCAGACATCCCCCACACTTTCTGATAACCCGGAAGTGGGGGGAGGGCTTCCAAACCAGGGGATCCCCTGCCCTCAACTGAGGATTGGCAACCCTACATTGTGCAGGAGGTTGGACTAGATGACCCTGGAGGTCCCTTCCAATTCTGTGGTGATTCACACTCTACAGTGACAATAGGAGCTCAGCAGCCCCAGCGATCTTGTTTATATGTTCTTCTTTCACAAGAGATTCATAGGTCAAACAGGTGACCCATGAAGGTCAGACCAGAGAGGAAAATGAATACTAACCAGGCCAGCCAAAAAATGTTTTTTCCATTCCAAGCCCTAATATTGGGGAGTTCCATACTCTCACTCCAGAGTCCATACACACAAGAGCTGATTCTGTGTTCCTAGATCCTTAGCAGGCAGATGCCCATTCAAGAACCACTGTCAGCATTACCATCTCTCAAAGTAAGAAGGAAACCTTCAAAATGGACTAAGCGCCAAGACACTTTTTTTAAAAAGCTACGTTGATGGTTATAGTCTTTCTATCGGACAGAGGCCCTTTGAGAGTTCATAAGCAGCTCAGTTCAGTACAAACCATTTACAAGTTACAAGTTGCCTCACAAGACCGGGCTGCAGGAATCCTCCCGAGAACAAAATCTTGAAACCTAAAAAGTCACTGCAGAACAAAATGCATCTGCTGCATTTCTCTTCTCCAATAGAGGAGCTAGCTTCAGATTAGAAGAGAAGCAGAGGCACAGACCAGACCACTTTGTTCGGCACTGGGGTCCAGGTCTCCACCCAAGCAACCAAGGTGCCGGCAACACTGTTGGGGCCGCTAAGGTGGGAGAAAGCAACAGAGGCATGACATATGCCTGTTCTGACCTCCCAAACCCAAGTGGCCCCCAGCTAAGTCCAAGGCAAATCCCTGAAATGCTGGCGGCACCTCTAGGGATTGGTTTGCTTCAAATGTGTCTGGCTATGTATCACCTTAATCTACCAGTGGTACATCAGTATCTTCACAGGCAGACACTGCTTGTCGCAAATGTCTGGACATTCTCATTAAGTTCTAAAATATTCTAGTACATCTGCACTGTAAATTTAAACCTGGCCCAAACTAATTTTAATTGCCAAGGATTCCTGGATGGTGTATCTTGTGAGAGAGTCACAAATGAGACCTTTGGCTCTTTTACAGAGCTTCAGTTCCAAGTATTCATTGTGGAAAAGCACAGGAGTTCAGATAGGCTTGCGTCCGGCTTTGGCTTGTGCTGTAGACATCTCCTTTGTTTCTGAAGTCCCCTTCAGATGTTAGCTGTTTGAATGCCTTTTGCAGCTGCCCCTGTGTTCTGGCTAAAAACGCAATATCAACAAGAAGGCCTCAAACCCATTAAGGATGTTCTGAATATCTATGATTTAAAAAAAAAAAAAATCCTGCACAAATGCTATTGTGGCTGACTATCCCAAACAGGAAACAACTTTGAAGAAGTCATTGTGAGATACACAAACAAACAAACGGAGACTGGATTCACAACAATGGTCCAGATCTGCTCGATACCACTTAGAGAAACTATGCTTCTGATTGGGAAACATTGTGAGTGGTATTATATTTATGATATGCGACAATGCTCTAGATTTGCAATGTTAAAGCAGCAGAGCAGCTTTTGAGGATAAGTGTCCTGCCCAAGCAACTGCCAAAGTGCAGGGAATTAGGAATATCTATCGAGAGGTTTCACGCATCCCTACTTATGATTGCTATCTGCTCAGCTTTTGAGTTCATTCCAGGACAGGTATTGGAAGACAAGAAAGAGACATATATGACTGATGCACACGTTACATTTTAGTGGGTACTGGGGATGAGAGTAATTCTCTCACCTAAAATACATTATGATAAAATAACGCTCAGGTAAGACTTAATAGTAAAATACGAAACCTTACAGACTCCTTTCCCCACCCCCTTCCAGTTTGACCACCACCACATAAATTGTTTCAATACAGACACTTCTTCTGTTTTGGAAAAGTTCTTCTTCTAAAACAAAAATGCAAAAGAATAAGGAACAGGTTGCTTAAACAACACGAAGCATTTCTTACAGACTCTGCTTTCCCGTGGCATTTTTAAAGCCCAATTCTACATTAGTTAACAAGATTTAATATAATACAGGAGTGTGCTGTATTTTTTTTTTGTCTGACGAACTAAAATAACAAGCTGCCGCAATTTAATTCCCCCCCCCACCTCTTTCCCAAATGATCAGAGGAAAGTACCTTACATTACGAATGTGTATTCCTTTTCTCTTGAAAGGGTAAAACTAAATAGTCTTCTAGCAATTCTAAGTCTGCCATATAAGTATTATGCTGTTACAGATTTCAAAAGGTTAGCTTCAATGAACCTGACATGAATCTAACCCAAAATAACCCATTCAAGAGAAAAGTAAGAAATAATTGCTGTTTTCTCTTTCTCTCTCCCTTTTTTTTCCTCGGCTATATTGCTATAATGATTTTGCATAACAGATTGAACAAAGTGCTGTTGTGACAGGTGGTAGAATTCAGCTAGTAAGCACAGAGACAGGGTTCAATTTAGTTTGTGAATCCTTTAATTGTTGTGCAGCTAATTAAAGAAGGTTCTTTACACTCGCAAGTGTTTACCGTTGCTAGTATGCATACATGAAAAATTAAATTGTGCCTTCAAGGGTTGAGAACTATAGAAAAATCATAGCTGATGCTGCAACATGCTTACCAGGCTCAAAATAGCTGCTTTTTTCACAATTGAAATTTGTAAAACTTTTTGCTAAGCAAATATAGAGCTAATTAGAAGTGTTCGTTGGACCAATTAACATTTAAATAAATAAGCCATATTGCACATTTCACAGTCTTTATTTAATGATGCTTCTTAACTCTTTGGAAAGATTCCTTTAAGTACAAATAAGTTGTCATAAAGAAATGAAAGACAAAAATAGCAACACAACAATATTTCCCCCTGTGCTTCCTGCACCCCCCCCTTTAAAAAAAAAACCTTGATGCCTTTACTAAAGCCCAATACAGGATAAGTGGGGGAGGAAAGCGGGAGAAAAATTCAGATCTTTGTTTCATCTTGCAAAGTTACCTTTCTACCCTTTCCAATGCAAATTTGGGGAGGGGGGGAGGAGAGAAGCATATTTGATTACTATTTTAAACCACATCAATAGCAATGTTTGTTCATTTGCAGTTCTGCCCTATGATGCAGATTCTGTTTTAAGAAAAGAAACAATCCTAGATCTCAAGGAAGCAGCCAAGTGAGTCAACTGCTGCTTCTGAAACAGGGGCAAAAATTACTGCAAGCAGCCACACCAAGCACGTGTGAAGGAAAATAGATAATTTGGAGTTCAGCTGTGAAAACTCCTGCATCTGACAAAAACAGCTTGATCCTCACCCCAGTCATTAAGTAGAAATGTGTCAAGGATGTGAATGGATTCGGTCCTACGAATACCAGTCTTGGAACTACACAAAGCAGCTTCAACAAACAAGTTCAGCTAAGCTTAACTAGTCCGTAGGCTGAAACAGATCTGCTCCAAAACTTCATCTGGAAGCTATAATATTGTCTCTCTCTCATGGGGGGGGGGTATCTGTTGGCAAACTGCAAACCACCTCTTTTGGTCAGTAAAATCCTTTAAAGCAGCTTCAGTCAAGAGGAAAGGTGAGGTATATTATATTTTAACAAATATATAATTTTCTCAGGTTGGTTTCATGATCTGATCCATCCTTCCCAACATCTATTACAATAAACAATGTTTTGGTTTCTTTTATTTTATCCCCCCCCCCCTTTTATCTTTCTCTATTAATATTTTGCAAAAAGATCTTACAACCAGAGCTTTTTCTGTAGCAGGAACCTCTTTGCATATTAGGCCACACACCCCTGATGTAGCCAATCCTCTTGGAGCTTACAGTAAGCCCTGTACTAAGACCCCTGTAAGCTCCAGGAGGATTGGCTACATTAGGGGTGTGTAGCCTAATATGCAAATTGGTTCCTGCTATAAAAAATGCCCTGCTTACAATCATTCTGTTTCTCTGATACTCATCGAGAATCTGACAAAGGGAACTCTGACTCTCAAACACCTTGTTGGTCTCTTAAGGTTCTACTGGTCTCAAATCAAGTCGTTATGCTTTTTAACTTGGCTCTCAGAAAATTCCACAAAAATGAGCATTTCAATAAATGGACCACATTAACGGGCACCACAAGAGGTTAAGTAAGGGCTGGTGCATACAGTCACTTTCCCTGCTGGATGGCTACAGCACCCAAATATGAGCTGCAGGTGTGAATGGACCATCGCTAATCAAATACCGCAGGACAGCAGTTCTGTATTGCCTCAAGTGCAGTGGCCTGGAATCAAGTTGGTTCACATGTGCATTTTCTACCCATCAAGTGCTGTGTGATAAAATCCCACATAATCAACATGTATTCAAAGGAGTGATAAACATCCAAACAGGACTGGGGGGGGGGGGGGAGGAATGACAGAAAATATGTATGTGTGCGAGAAGTTAAGAGGGATGTTGGTAAAGAGATTCAGTCAGAGCATAATAAGACCCCTGCTGGATCAGATCGGTAGTCCATCTAGCCCAGCATCTGGTCTCACACAGTGGCCAACCCGCTTAGGAGCAGTGACCATAACGTTATTGACTTCACCATTTGTATAAATAGGGAGTTGCCCCAAAAGACCAGCACAACCACATTTAACTTTAAAAGGGGTAAATTCTCTGAGATGAGGAGGCATGTGAAGAGGAAACTGAAAGAAAAGGTAAATACAATCTAAACCCTTGGGGAAGCTTGGAGGCTATTTAAAACTACAATCCTAGAAGCTCAGATAAAATATATACCACAAGTTAGGAAAGGCACAAACAGGTATAAGAAAAGGCCTGCATGGTTAACAAAGTAATGGAAGCTGTAAAAGGTAAGAAGGACTCATTTAAGTGGTGGAAAGCTAGTCCAAGTGAGATTAATAAAAGGGAATACAGGCTGTGGCAAATCAAATGCAAGACTGTGATCAGGCAGGCAAAAAGGGACTATAAGGAGCATATTGCAAAAAACATAAAGACCAACAATAAAAATGTCTTCAAATATATTAGAAGCAGGAAACCAGCAGGGAGGCAGTGGGACCCTTGGATGACCAAGGAGTAAAGGGATTACTGAAAGAGGATAGAGAAATGGCTGAGAAGCTGAATGCATTTTTTGCCTCCATCTTCACTGTGGAAGATGAGAAGTGTTTGCCCGCTCCAGAACCACCAATTTTGGAAGGGGTGTTGAAAGACCTGAGTCAAGTTGAGGTGACAAGAGAGGAGGTCCTACAACTGATTGATGAATTAAAAACTAATAAGTCACCAGGTCTGGATAGCATACATCTAAGAGTTGTGAAAGAACTCAAAGTTGAACTTGTGGATCTCCTGACAAAAATATGTAATCTTTCATTGAAATCTGCCTCCGTTCCTGAGGACTGGAAGGTAGCAAATGTCACCCCCATCTTTAAAAAGGGTTCCAGAGGAGATCTGGGAAATTACAGGCCAGTCAGTCTGACTTCAATACCAGAAAAGTTGGTAGAAAGCATTCTCAAGGACAGAAGGAGTAGGCACATTGATGAACACAAGTTATTGAAGAATACTCAGCATGGGTTCTATAAGGGAAGTACAAATAAGTTGTCATAAAGTACACTAACCTGTTACAGTTCTTTGAGGGCGTGAACAAACATGTGGACAAAGGGGACCCAATAGATGTTGTTTACCTTGACTTCCAGAAAGCGTTTGATAAAGTTCCTCATCAAAGGCTCCTTAGTAAGCTCGAGAGTCATGGAGTAAAAGGACAGGTCCTCTTGTGGATCAAAAACTGGCTAATTAATATGAAGCAGAGAGTGAGTATAAATGGGCAGTCTTCACAGTGGAGGACGGTCAGCAGTAGAGTGCTGCAGGGCTCAGTACTGGGTCCCATGCTCTTTAACTTGTTCATTAATGATCTGGAGTTGGGAGTAAGCAGTGAAGTGGCCAAGTTTGCAGATGACACTAAATTGTTCAGGGTGGTGAGAACCAGAGAGGATTGTGAGGCATTCCAAAGGGATCTGTTGAGGCTGGGTGAGTGGGCGTCAACGTGGCAGATGAGATTCAATGTGGCCAAGTGCAAAGTAATGCACATTGGGGCCAAGAATCCCAGCTACAAATACAAGTTGATGGGTTGTGAACTGGCAGAGACTGACCAACAGAGAGATCTTGGGGTCGTGGTAGATAACTCACTGAAAACGTCAAGACAGTGTGCAATTGCAATAAAAAAGGCCAACGCCATGCTGGGAATTATTAGGAAGGGAACTGAAAACAAATCAGCAAGTATCATAATGCCCCTGTATAAATCGATGGTGCGGTCTCATTTGGAATACTGTGTACAATTCTGGTCACCACACCTCAAAAAGGATATTATAGCATTGGAAAAAGTCCAGAAAAGGGCAACTAGAATGATTAAAGGTTTGGGCACTTTCCCTAGGAAGAAAGGTTAAAACGCTTGGGGCTCTTTAGCTTGGAGAAACGTCAACTGCGAGGTGACATGATAGAGGTTTACAAGATTATGCATGGGATGGAGAAAGTAGAGAATGAAGTACTTTTCTCGCTTTCTCACAATACAAGAACTCATGGGCATTCAATGAAATTGCTGTGCAGTCAGGTTAAAACGGATAAAAGGAAGTACTTCTTCACCCAAAGGGTGATTAACATGTGGAATTCACTGCCACAGGAGGTGATGGCAGCTACAAGCATAGCCAGCTTTAAGAGGGGATTGGATAAAAATATGGAGCAGAGGTCCATCAGTGGCTGTTAGCCACAGTGTGTGTGTGTGTGTGTGTGTATTTGTGTGTATGCATGTATGTATATGTGTGTGTGTGTGTATACACATACACATATATTGGCCACTGTGTGACGCAAAGTGTTGGACGGGATGGGCCATTGGCCTGATCCAACATGGCTTCTCTTATGTTCAGTTCCTCTGGAAGGCCAACAAGAGATAATAGAGGCCAAGGCCTTCATCAGAAGAGCCCTGTTGGATCAGACAAGTGGTCCATCCAGTCCAACATCCTGTCTCACACACTGGCCAACCAGTTCCTCTGGGAGGCCAACAAGAGGGCATAGAGGTCAAGTCCTTTCCCTGATGTTGCTCTGGGAGTCAAAGGCTTAGTGCCTCTAAATAAGGAGGTTCTCCTCAGTCTCCAAGACTAGTAGCCATTGATACACTTATCCTCCACATATCTATCTAATCCCCTTTTAAAACTGTTTATAAGAAAGACTGAAAGATGATGCTGCTTCCCAAATGAGAACCAGAACTGCAAGTGATCAAAATGTCCAACAATGGGATCCACCCCAGATTTGCAGGCAGAACTCACCTGGGCTGAGGCTACAGGCATTCTGTTTTATGGCACACATGGCCCAGCCTGACAAAGGCACATTTATGTATGATTCGGCCCTCATAACAAATAAGTCCAACACCTCTGACGAGGAACAGGCTGGAGGCCTCAAAAAGGGGAAGTAACATCACTGACAGCTTGGCACTGACAGGAAACTCTACATCCACCAAACTTGTTGTACTGAACAGAACAAAGTTTGAGACCGGTGGGCACCTTTAAGACCAACAAAGTTTTATTCAAGGTATGAGCTTTCATGTGCATACGCATTTCTTCAAATACAATGAAATGGAAGATAACAGTTCAGACTTATAAACAGAGAACAACATGTTCCCCCTTAATTAAATCCATACAGCTGTTGACCGTATAAACTTAACTTGTTATTCCTGTTTTGTCTCTGCATATCTCAAAATATCTTCATCATGTTGTATCTAATTTGCTGTTCAGCCTCTTCATTGTACCTGAAGAAGTATGTGTGCACATGAAAGCTCATATACTTGGAATAAAACCTTTTTGGTCTTAAAGGTGCCACTGGACTCATTTTATTGTTTCAGACCAACACAGCTACCCACCTGGTAATAGTGAACAGTAAGGACTATGGATGAAAAATGTATCTATTGTGACAGTTTCCCAGGGTGGTCCCTACTTCACTACAACAAAGGCATAGGATTGTCATATTCCTGTGTTCAATCACCAGGGCTTTTTTTTTTTGTAGCAGGAACTCCTTTGCATATTAGGCCACACCCCTCTGATGTAGCCAATCCTCCAAGAGTTTACAGGGCTCTTAGTACAGAGCATACTGTAAGCTCCAGGAAGATTGGCTACATCAGGGGGATGTGGCCTAATATGCAAAGGAGTTCCTGCTACCAAAAAAGCCCTGTCAACCACAATCCAAATCAACAGTATAACAATAGTGATAGACTAAAAATTCAAGATGCCACTAATGTGCTATTTCCTGTGTTTGGGACATCAGCTGCCTCAAAAGCTCACCTTCAGTATAAAGGTGAGCATCTCCTTCCTAAATTCTTCTCTGGCTCTGATATGACATCCAAATAGATCAAATCTTCCTCCCACACTCTTCCCTACTACTGCTGTTGATGCGATAGATACAGTGCCTGATAGTTATTTTCCCATTAAATTTTATCAGACATTTTATCAAACTCTTCAAGATCAAGACTTTTGATACCACAGCATTCCCCATTACTGTATATGGATTTGAATGAAACAGTGACTGGACAGCGAGAAAAGCTGATGGAAGAAAACTGATTCATTTGAAATATAGTGTTGGAGGAAAGTTTTATGGATACCATGGACTGCGGGGTGGAAAGAGAAATAAGTGATTGTAGATCAAATCAAACCTTCTTTGGTTCCACCATGAGAAAGACAAGACTCACTGGAAAAGACAATAGTGCTAGGAAAAATTGAAGGCAGCAGGAAGAGGAAGATACAACATGAGATGGATTGACTCAATCAAGGAAACTGCTTTCTGTTTGCTTTCTGTTTGCAAGACCTGAGCAAGGCTGTTAATGATAGGGCATTCTGGAGATCATTAATACACAACACACAAAGAAAACATTCAGTACAACTGTCTATTCCAGGCAATGCAACCAGTGCACCCTCATGTCAGCATCAACTGAGCTTCAGGGAACCCTTGTTAGCAATTCAGAAGCAAGTGAGAACCCTAGAAAGAAAAGTAGTGAGATTGATGGGTGGTTACCTATCTGTCTGCTATAATAAGAAAAGAAACCACCACATTTTTTATTGAACAGCATTCATTGTGGAGTGAGGAACAAGGATGACAACTTTGTGGTTTATGCAGGACCTGCGTACCTTTGAAAGCTGAACCACAGATGGGAGAATAACAGGGGTAAGCTTTCCCAAGCACTGCATCGCCGTGCTGGGTAACTTTACCAGTTCTATTAGCATCTATCATGAATGAATTCTGGAAAGACACAGACGTCACGCTAGAACAGAATCCACAGAGGAACAACTGGTTTGTGCCACTGGCCACTGCGGCTTCTATAGGCCTTGCTTGTAGTCCTCACAGAACAGAGGATGACATCCATCCTTGCCAGTGTGCATTGGACATTGTTGCCTGGTTGCCTGTAGGGAGATAAGAGAGACATGGGAATGATCATGGGCAGCAGTACAGGGGTACAGGGATAGGCCAGGTAACTATATATGTAGGATCTAGGTGCTCCAAGCTTAAGCCTAGTACCTCATTCCTTCACCAATAACCCCCCTATTCCTATGCCACCCTTTATGTGGGGAGACACTATATTAATGAATACTCACCTGTCTCATGTAAAGCACTGCATTAGAACTCTTGTCTGCAGTGATTGATTGTCCTGCGCCAATCAACCAGGCTCTTTATCCTGCAAAGAAATGTGGCTCATGAATATTTGGCCAGCCATATCCACCAGTGAAGCCGCCATTTAAGATATTCAAGATGGGCATGTAAGAGAAGACAGTCTGAGGACTTTGTAAGTTGGCTATTGAAGAAGCTGCAACGCAGCGGAACGCGATTTAAGCCAGTGATTGCGTGAAGGCAAGAATTTTTCCTTCTGAAGCCGCCAAGGAGGGACTCTGTTTGTGATTTCCTTTGGAGTAGGACTACTCTATAAAGACTTTGAAATTTTCTTGGAGTCATCCTATGGAATATTACCTTTTTGCACGGGACTTTGTTCTTGTTCTATGTTATTGTTTATGAATGAATTTGAAGACGCATTTACATCTTTAATATAGAAATATTGTAATTTTTTCTATAAATGGTTTTCTTTGATGCAGTTGTTTTTTGGCTACATTCTCTTACTGTATCGCCATTGATTTTTCTATCCATATCCACCAGTGAAGCAAAGTGCCTGATACTCACTAACAAAGATGACTACCTTCTCCATTGTCCTTATGGGTATATGTTCTCAACGTGTACATAAGAAAGGGTTGTTTAAACAAGGGCAGAATTACCCTGAATTGCAAGAACTCAGTGGGAGACATTGTGCATCCATGTGTTTTTTTAATGGTTTGCACTTGCATTTCTTTTGCCAGAGAGCGAGGAGAGGGAAGAGAAACAGGAGTTGTATGTCCATCTCTCATTATGGGGTTGTTATGAAGGTAAAATGGAGATCTATCTATCTTATTTTTATTTCTCTTGGAGAGGAGAGGTGTGAAATTTAGACAGACAGGAAGACAGATGCCGGTATCATACTTTGAACCACAATCTCATCATTGCTGGTGGCTTCCTTTCTTTTCTCACCTTTCTTAGGTTTCTGTCAGTCAGACTGCAAGTGTGAAGATTCCTGGTGGGGGTTTGACTCTTCTGGAATCCTGAAGTAGGGTATTGGTACAGCTTCTGAGAAGATAAGTGTTATTCATCTGTCCTTCACTTCTTTCTGCTCACTCTGTCTGTTTGTGCAGCACTCCTTTTATGCAAAGAACCACATCACCAAACTTGCCACGGGCATGCCTAGTTTTCTGGACACAAGAGCACACTTACGTATACCCTTTCTCTAGTTGGGACTTAAGGCTAAGATTCATTGCAGTTGGGGAGGATCTCGTTGCCCATGACTGGACACAAACGGCAAGGTCTCTCCATCATCACATTCACACTAAGTTTTTTCAACGTAACCTCATCTCCACCAAATTTCCCTATTTCTGGGCTTCAGTTGGCAATAGGTATCACCAGTGAAACAACAGTATAGACCAGGGGTGGCCAAACTTGCTTAACATAAGAGTCACATAGAATAAATGTCAGATGTTTGAGAGACGAAAGACATGAACATTAGATGTTTGAGGGAAGGAAGGAAGGAAGGAAGGAAGGAAGGAAGGAAGGAAGGAAGGAAGGAAGGAAGGAAGGAAGGAAGGAAGGAAGGAAGGAAGGAAGGAAGGAAGGAAGGAAGGAAGGAAGGAAGGAAGGAAGGAAGGAAGGAAGGAAGGAAGGAAGGAAGGAAAATAGATGGGGGAGGGGAGAGGAAGAGAGAAGTGGAAAGAAAGCAATGTTAACTTTAAATGCATTCTTCAAGCCACTGGCTGGCTTGGCTTGGAAAAGTTTTAAAAAGAGAGAAATGCCTTCTCCAAGCCAGCCAATGGGGCGGTTGGGGCTTTAAGAGCCACACAATATTGGTGGAAGATCCACATGTGGCTCCTGAGCCACAGTTTGGCCACCGCTGGTATAGATGAAGTATGCTGGTATATCTTTGGGTTCTATCAGCACAAAAGTACTTTGGAGCAATTTCTTTTTTTTCCATTCAGCAGGCCCGAATTTGGAACAGGGTTATATTTAGCATATGCCAGCAACATTTTAACTATGCCACAGATCACAGCAACACAGAAGCCTCAACAGAAAATGTCCACTGAAAGTTCTGAAGGTAGCACATAAATATAGTCCCCTTGCCGGTATGCCAAACACAAATCTTCCTTGACTATCAATAGTCTACTTAGTGTTTTGGCAAAGTTTCTAACATCATGAAATACAAACTTTTCAGTGCCCACCTTTGTCTTTTTAAAATCTGAATCAATCCACAGACTGGACAGAATTTCAGCTTTATAATTAATTATATGATCTTCTGTTTAGTCAGTCAAATATCTCATTCCAATCCTTGTCGACTTCTGAAAAGGGCTATGATACATGAGAGTTTGGGATTCTTATATCTGATACTAAAAGACTATTTACTATGTGGGTGTTGGCTCAAAAATGTCTCAGACATCAATGACCTTTATAAATAATGTAGAGTTCATAAAGATGATTATCATGTTCTATTTAAATATGTATAAAGAGAGAGATAATAACAATGATTTGCACTTCTGTCTATTGAACTCCAAGTACTAATGAATTTATCCTCATAATGCACCTACATTTTCTAGTATAACAACAATATGAATATCTTTCCAATTGCCAATGCTACCAAAAAAAATGACAAAATATAGTCCAGATGTGCTTTCAGTTATGAATAACCAATGGATGAGGTACCTAAATAATACAAGGACATTCAAATAGCTACTTTAAATTCATTGGCCACTGCTTAAACCAATAAGTAATTTGCATTCTTGATATGCATGTGGCTATTGAGAACTGCTTTATATATGGTATGTAAAAGGTAAAAGAGACCCCAGGATTTCTGTGTGTATGCACACATTCATATACTATGGTGAACGTATCACCACCAATACCACCAATGCCATCGACCCATTTTTGCAAGCTCCTTTCTTTTGACTTCCAGTATCAGCTGACTTTGACCTCCGACCATTCAGCAACTTCCAAACTGTCTCTTAGACGTTCTTCGTGGTTGGACAAGATGGAGAATCCTTTGCTAGCGAAACTTACCCTATTTTAGATCTGAGCATCTTCTTGGGACAAATAAAACAGATATTTCATTGTCAAGGCAGATACATGAAGGCCTAAAAGAACGGTTTGCACATAGAAGTTCTGCATGAGGGCAGTAAGTATGTTCCCTCTAAGTTGAGTTAGTGTGAGCTAGCTCACAGTTTTTTAGTCTCTGGCTCACACATTTTTGTCTTAGCTCAGGAAAAATGGTTCCAGAGGCAACTAACTTATGCAGCAGCTCACAACTTTAATACCAGTACCTCACAAACGGGAATTTTTGCTCATGAGACTCCACAACTTAGAGGGAGGTAACATCTGTTAGCAAACTGAAAAGTAGACTGACCCCTTTCTCAAGGATAAGGTGTCGGTCTGAACCACTTATACAGAGCCATCAGCTAACGTTGGTGTGGAGCCAGTCCATATAAGCAAGTGGGCTACAGTATTATGGCTGCCATTACCACAGCTACCCACACAGGAAACACTATTTCTATGGCATCTGAATCCACCCTAAGAAATCTGAGGAACAATTCAGTGACTGGGTTGAGAAAAAAAAAAGAGTTGGATTTATACCCCACCCTTCACACAGAGTCTCAGAGAGGCTTACAATCTCCTTCCCTTCCTCTCCCCACAACAGACACCCCATGAGGTAGGTGGAGCTGAGAGAGAGCCGCTGCCAGTCTGAGTAGACAATACTGACTTTGATGGACCAAGGGTCTGATTCAGTATAAGGCAGCTTCATATGTTCATATAACTGCTCTTGATGATGATGATATTGGATTTATATCCCGCCCTTCACTCCGAAGAGTCTCAGAGCGGCTCACAATATCCTTTACCTTCCTCCCCCACAACAGACACCCTGTGAGGTGGGTGGGGCTGAGAGGGCTCTCACAGCAGCTGCCCTTTCAAGGACAACCTCTGCCAGAGCTACGGCTGACTCAAGGCCATTCCAGCAGGTGCAAGTGGAGGAGTGGGGAATCAAACCCAGTTCTCCCAGATAAGAGTCCGCACACTTAACCACTACACCAAACTGGTTCTGAGAGAACTATGACTGGCCCAAGGTCACCCAGCTGGCTGCATGTGGAAGAAGTCTGCATATTTATACCCCGCCCTTCTCTCTGAATCAAAGACTCAGAGCGGCTTACAATCTCCTATATCTTCTCCCCCCACAACAGATATCATGTGAGGTAGGTGGGGCTGAGAGGGTTCTTACAGCAGCTGCCCTTTCAACGACAACTCCTGCAATAGCTATGGCTAACCCAAGGCCATTCCAGCAACTGTAAGCGGAGAAGTGGGGAATCAAACCCGGTTCTGCCAGATAAGAGTCCACGCACTTAACCACTACACCAAACTGACTCTCCAGAAGAATGGTGAATAAACCCAGTTCTTCAGATTAGAGTCCATGGCTCTTAACCACTGGATCTGAAGAGGCAACAATCCAAACTGGCTCCGAAGAGGCAACAATAGCTTATATTTCAGTGCAATTTATATATGTCTTATATTACCAGCCTGTATAGAGCAAGCTGTAAATTTCAGTAGGTAGATTTTACAATGTCACCAAGAAAAGCTTTATAAAAGGAATGCAAGGAGTAATGCCAATATACACTGATTCCCGTCAGTATGGCCTCAGTTGCAAATCAAGAAGGTAGGTAGGCAAGAAGAAATACATTGATGATGTTGAGATCTGTTTCAGATCCTGAGAAGATCCACATAACCCAGCCCTTCAGAAAGAAACACTGTTTACCGGATTCGTTTCAAGGTGCTGGTGCTTACCTTCAAAGCCCTATATGGCCAGGGACCTGCATACCTTAAGGACCGCCTTTCCCCACATGTTCCCCGGAAAGCACTTTGGTCTGGGTCTGGGTCAAAAAACGTTCTTACAATCCCTGGCCCTAAAGAGGCCAGGCTCATGACAACTAGAGCTCGGGCCTTTTCTGTAGTAGCCCCACACTGGTGGAATGAGCTCCCTGAAGAGGTCAGGGTCCTGCGAGAGCTCATACAGCTCTGCAGGGCCTGTAAGATGACACTCTTCCACCAGGCATTTGCAAGTTAGATCATTGGCTACTACAGTTTTCGAAAAATATCTGGACCACTTCCGCTCTATATAGAACATCTGATCCATTAAGATCTGCTTTACAGAGAACACCTAGCTGGAATAGCGAGACAACACACTGATCATAGCACCTGAAATGTCAATTTTTATGTTTTAAACTGCTTTTATTGCTTTTATGTTTTATTATATGTCTATATTCATGCACATGCATGACCATGTGAGCCGCCCTGAGCCTGCCTCGGCAGGGAGGGTGGGATATAAATTGAACTAAATAAATAAATGAAATAAATATCACACAACACATTTGAGATTACACTGATAGTCTTTTCAGGCCACAGTTGAAGAGAAGCTAAACTATTGTGAATCCAGACCTCTGTTTACAAAAAACAACAGCGCCCGCTCCCCCCCCCCCAAACAATCCCCATCATTGAGTCAGGGAACCTGGCAACCTAATATTTTAGCATCTCAAAAAATGTGACCACGTTCAAAGATTAGACAGGCGGTGGGGAGGGGAAAAGGGAGCTAATGCAATTCCGAAAGCAGGCCAAGCCTAAGCAACAGCAGAGCTTTGGAACACTTCTGGCAGAGCTGGGCAGAAGCTGGCCTGGATGGCTAGAATACCTTCCAGTGGCATCAGTGCAACAAAACAAAACCAAAGCTTTCGCTGACCTTGGAGCCATGCTTTCAGCATCATGAACTGATCCTCAACAATTCCTCTGATGTACTGAGAAAAAAAAAATGAATGTGTTTTCATTTCCACATTTTCTCTCCAACAGCTTTATTTAAAAAAAAAAAAAAAGTTGAGAACTTCTCTCTTTTTAAAGAAATGTCTATTTGCTTCACCCCTGAACTGGATGGCCTAGCCTAGTCTGATCTCATCAGATCTTGGAAGCTTAGCACCATCAGGGGAGGGACAGTGGCTCAGTGGTAGAGCATCTGCTTGGTAAGCAGAAGGTCCCCAGGTTCAAATCCCCAGGATCTCCAACTAAAAAGGGTCCAGGCAAGTAGGTGTGAAAAACCGCAGCTTGAGAGTCTCTGCCGATCTGAGTAAACAATACTAACTTTGATGGACCGAAGGTCTGATTCAGTACAAGGCAGCTTCATATGTTCATATCAGCCCTGGTTAGTACTTCAATGGAAGACCAACGAGAAGCTCAAGGTTGCTATGTAAAAGCAGGCAACGGCAAACCACTTCTGTTCATCTTTTGCCTTGATTATCCTACAGCGTCACTGTAAGTGGCCTACAACCAGAAGGCTCTTCCCAACACCATTTGCTTCTATTTAAAATCCTTCACTGAGATCACCTTCTCTACAGTCATGATTCCAAAACAGAAATTAATGTTGCAAGTGGAACAGCCAATGAACTAGGGTTGCCAGTCCCCAGGTCCCAGTGGGGGTCCCCCCAGTTTCAAGGGCTTCTGCCCACCACCACCCAGCTGGCCAGTAGGGAAAACCATGCCCCCTGAACAGAAACAATGTTGCATGACATCCCTGATGTCATCCAGCCAGGAACATTGCACGGTGATGCTCTGGTTTGAAGACAAAACTCTATGATTTAAAGCTAGTTTTACTACAGAGTTTTGCCCAAAACTCAGAGCATCACCATGCCACGACCCTGATGACATCATTTCCGGAAGACGTTATCATGTTGGAGACATCCCGGAATGCCCCCCTAATCCTCCTGCTGCACAACAAGGGGACCTGGCAAACATACAAGAGACTGAACTGTGTACTAGAAATTCTACAGATCAGATCTTGCCTTTGCTATGCTATGAACATACATGAGGTTGTCTTCCACTGAGTCAGGCTCCTGGTTTACCTAATTCAATATTGTCTATTCTGACTGCCAGCAGGTTTCCAGGTTTCAGCTTTCATATCACCTTTATCTAACCATTTATTTTGAACTGGAGATACTGGGGATCTTCTGCATACCAAGCGAATGCTCTGCCAGAGCCACAGCCCTTCCCAACTCATGGATGAAATCAATGGTGCAATCCACAATTTTTCAACCTAAGTCTTTTGGCTGCAATATCAGGAAAACAACTGGCCTGGGACAATCTACTGAGTTCATGGCTTAAGTAAGTTTTGAACAAGTAACTTTTCCCATCACTTAGCAGCTACAATAGCTCTCGGCAACTTAAACCTGCTCAGCCCAACACTGGGGATGCTTGAGTTGGCCAGCTGTTGCTCAGCTAATATCTGCCATAATTGTTCAACCTAGGACTGTAAAAAAAGCAAGCCTTCTCAGGGAGCCAATATGAGCCATGTGATTCCATGTGTTGCTGATAGAATATTTGGAATATACATGTTGCCGAGCATTTACTCCTAGCTTCTGTGCAGAAAAACAGAATGCAAACAGGGGAAAAAAATATTCTATGTGCAGAATGGAATACAAATAATAATAAGGAACTGATATAAAACCAACATAACACACATTTAGTTTATAACCCAATCTGTATCCAGTGCTATAGATTGTCATTAGGGAATAAACAAACAAACAAAACGGGGGGGGGGAATAGTATTTATCTGTTAAATTAGAACCTCATCCTTTCTCTTTAAAAGTTTGCATCAGTGGACTGGCACTAGAGAAGCCCTGCAATGTAGGCTGGTTGAACAAGATTTGAACAGAGGTCTCCCGCAGTTGTATCAAATAGTCTGCTAAACATGGAGGTACGCATCTACATACAGGAGAAAGAATAATAATAAGACTGCAGATTTATACCCTGCCCTTCTCTCTGAATCAGAGACTCAGAGCAGCTTACAATCGCCTATATCTTCTCCCCCCACAATAGACACCCTGCGAGGTAGGTGGGGCTGAGAGGGCTCTCACAGCAGCTGCCCTATGGCTGACCCAAGGCCATTCCAGCAGTTGTAAGTGGAAGAGTGGCGAATCAAACCTGGTCCTCCCAGATAAGAGTCTGCACACTTAACCACTACACCAAACTGGCACCAAAGAGGAGTCTTCAGGACAATCCGAGAACTCCCAAGCATAGAATACATGACAATCAAGAGTTTATGTTGCTGAAACCAGTTGCTCAAAGGGACCATGGTAGTTCAGTAGCAAGGCATATGCTTTGCCTGCAGAAGAGTCCATGTTGTATCCATGGCATCTTTGATTCAAGTGCAGATAAAGATCTTGGTTTTCCTGAGACTTTGGAGAACCAGCTGACATTCACAACAGAAAATACTGAGCTAGCCGGATCAATGGTACACTTCCATATGATACACTGTGGTTTGTTCTTACGCTTCATAGGTTCATAAGATTGTTCTGTTCTTGATAAACATGACCTCTCTTTGGAAATGTAGAAAACATCTGCTGTTATGAAGCATCTTGGGAGAGAAATTTTTGGACCTGCGCAAATAGCATGCAGGGAAAATATTGGTTGTTTGTCTCTATCTGCTGCTTAAATTGGGGGGAGGAGGGGGGAAATGAACTTTTTTGTCCCATTTGACATAATGGAATAGAGAATATTTCCTTAGGAATTAAAATGTAGTTCAATTTTGCTTTCTGCACTAAAAGAATGCACAACGAACTAGGATTACTAGAGACAGGGGGTGGCACCAAACTTTATGAATGCCCACCGCCATGACAATCACCTCGTGCCTACCAATACTTCCTTTTTAAGTGGCAGGCCAAAACTCTTCTCTTTTTTATTACATTGGATTGTACCAGGTTTTGAGGTCTCTTTTATGGTTACCTTTGCACTGTTTTTATGTCTTTGGCTTCTTTTTTGTGGCTTGCTCTGTTTTTATACTGATTACTGATGATGATTTTAAAGTGTTTTTACTTGAAAGCCACCTCAAGTGGGACACTGAAGAGGAGATTAAAGATTTCCTGAAGAAATAAAGAAATATCACTATTCTTTGGCTTCAAAAATTATTGGACAAATGGTAACAAATTATTAGCCATGGACATCTGTAAGAACAATGATTTGCTATCTAGAAGCATTTCCTAGAAACAGTGCCATGGCGGAAAGCCTGATCCACTTGTTATGGAACATATGATGTAGTGAGGGGAGCTTCATACGATTTCATAGAACATGGGCTTTGTGGCAGCAGGAACTTCTTTGCATATTAGGCCACGCCCCTCTGATGTAGCCAATCCTCCTGGAGCTTACAGTAGGCCCTGTACTGAGAGCCCTGTAAGTTCTTGGAGGATTGGCTGCATCAGGAGTGTGTGGCCCAATATGCAAAGGAGTTCCTGCTACAAAAAAAGCCCTGATACATCATGGGCACACAGACAACAGGACTCTTAATTTATTAGGGGTATCAAAATGAAGTGAGAGGGGTGGGGTTTGCTAATATTCCCACATGTATCGGAATGCACAGCATAACTTAATTAAGAGCGCATTTCAATGCTTCTCCAAAAGGACAGCCCTACCTTCCTGAAGTTTCCCCATTAAGCATTCCCCATCAAAATTATGTTTTTACGGGAATCTGACTAAATCCTCCGTTACAAGGCTCATTTTGCAGAGACATTAATTAATGGCCCACCACATGGAAGTGAGGTGGAGTGGAATAAGATGACACCATGCATTATTCTGTTGGCAAGTACATCATTCTCGTAATTAATGTAGGTGTCTTTTTAAAAAATGGATTAAGCAATATGGACAACACAAGCTCAGCTGTACCCAGTACTTAACTTATTCCAAAGCACTGCCTCTGTTTTTCTGGCACTGAACCTGCACAGCTTCCCAAGTTACACAATGAGAAATGTAACGTTAACACCATGCTGAATTTAAGGGGATTCAGATTCCTCACTAAGGACACGAAACTCTCAATCTTAAATTTCATTTGCTTATAATTCATTTCAGCATCCTGGCTCATTAGGATCGATCCCCACCCCACCCCCCGAAATGTCCTATTCTATTTCTGGCAAATATCTCCCAAGGAAATAACTGCATCTAAAATATCCACTGGGTTGAATATAATATTATTCTATATAAACAGGCAAACCCATAACACCAAACAAACCAGAATTGGGAACTTGATCATTTGGGTCAAGGAAATCAATGGGGAACACTATCCAGCTGTTCTCAACAAGGACCAGGGTTTTTAGTGCCCTGGCATCAACCTGGGGGGAACTTTCTGCCGAGCAACACCCATGTCCTGTGGGACTAGATGCAATTCTGCAGGGCATGTAAGGCAGAGATGTTCCACCAGGCTTTCAGTTGAGGACAGCAACAGAGTTCATCTATCTGGCAGCCCGCCCCCCCTTGCAAGATGGTAGCGTAACTGGAAATTTAGATCACCATCTGAGCAAATCTGACTGATATTTTATTGTAATTGTAATGTTTCAACCTATATAATGTGCTGCTTATTGTTGTACACCGCCCTGAGCCCTGTTTACAGGGAATGGACTGTATAAAAATTTAATAATATAATTAATAATAAATTAAAAGTTACTATCCACACAGCCTATGCCATCTGCTCATTTGTAGCTAAAATCTCCAAATATAGTCAACTAATCATTACCAACAAGGTGTGTCTTTCTAAAATGCACCATGAGCATTCAAAGAAGACTACCATTCATGGATCCTCAGAGATTCTCCTTGCTGGATACACAAAGTTACCTGGTTTGGGGTTGCCTGACCCCTCTGTGTCAAAAAGTTAGCTCAGTAGTAACCCAGTGGCAGTCAGAACAGCCTCAACATGCCTTCCATTACAAAGCAATTGGCTAGGAATATGCAGAAAGAAAGAGGACAGGAAGAGAGATCAGAGGTTGAGAGGGGGAGGAATACAACTATTGGAAAAATGGTTGGATGACACACACAGCTGATCATACTCACAGACCCAACTATTTTCTTAATTGATCAAAGAGCCACTAAGATACATAAACACAAGACCGACTAGCTGAAGAGGGAAAATTAGAGTTACCAGGTCTGTGTTGGAAAATACCTGGAGACTTGGGATTAACTCTTTGTCAAGTGAGACCTGGGTCCTGTGGGATTTGATACAATTCTGCACATTGTATAAAACAGAGATGTTCCACCAGGCCTACGGCTAAGGACAGAGATTGGTTTCCATCTAGGATGACTTCCTTCCCTCCCTCTCTCCACCCCCTGTTTCCTGTTTCCTCTCCCCCTCCCTTGCTGTTATTTCTTTATTTACCTAATTATATGATATCCACTCCCCCTTTTAGATGAGGGCACTATGCTGTACTATTTCATGTGCCATCTTATTAGTTGCTACCAATATAGTAAGAGTTGTTGTTGTAATACTTGTTTTAATGGTTTTTATCTATGACTCTGAGCTCTGTTGCACAGGGGAAAGCATGCTATAAATCTAATAGATAAAGGGCTAACCTGAACTGAGTTTGAAAGAGAATTCAGGTGGGTACAGCTGTGTTAGTCTGAAGCAGCAGAACAAAGTTTGAGTTCAATGTCACCTTTAAGACCTGTTGGTCTTCAAGGTGTTACTGGACTCAAACTTTGTTCTGAGTTTGAAGGAGAAAAGGAGAACATTCTTGTTTCCAAAATTCTGCTTTATATCCCAAAGGCCACTCCCTTGTCCCCCCAAAGCCAACACAATCTTCAGATTGCCATTGAAAACTCAACCGCATTCGCCATGGGCCTAAGAAAGTCTTTGGAACAACAATTTGGACACATAATAGCCATGGAGTAAAATCATTAAGCAAATTGAAGGATTCTTTAGGTAATTGCTATTGGGAAAAGCAGTCCACGCATAATTTGAGACAACTATTCCATACAACTGTCTCAGTTGTACACAAGGACATTTTAGAGGGAAATGTCTAATTGTGTTCCTTTGCCAGTGACCAAAGATTCTACAGAGGGCTCACTTCTATCTCCTTGTACAGAACATCTTCAGGGGATACACCAGCTACTAGTGGTATGGAATTAAAGCAGCTATTGAAGGATCAAAGAAACTGAAAGCTGGTTCTCATGGGTCTACTCAGAGGACTTGTACAGCTTATTGACAGACCTAGCCAGGGACATCTTAACATCTGGTGTTTATGAGCACACACTGGCAAACTCATTACAAAAAACTGGACTTTTCTATGAATAATTCTAACAAGGATACAAGCTTCACTCCCATTGACTTCTACCGCATATGCCAGACCTTCAACATTTTGCTTTTATGCGCTAGAAAATTCCAGTCACCCAGCGAAAATATCCTAAAGCAGGAGTTCTCAAATCTTCTTAATCCTGTGGGTCCTTTGGGGATTTTGAGATAGAAGCACCATCACGAAACAGCCTGACCTCCTATATTGGGAGGTTCCAACATATACCCTTCTATGATGGGAGTAACTATTTCAGAAAGGGCAGTTCCTAGAGACCCCAAAACAGTCTTCTGTGTCTTCTGAAACAACTTCTTCTCCAATAATGAGGGGGAAAATGCAAGGTTGGCTCTTTGCTCCCAGGAAACACATTGGCAAGAACCACAGAATTCATGAACACCATTTTTGGAGGATCACTGTTTGTAAATAATCAAATATTTTTTTGTTGAATGAAGATGAAAGAAATGTTGCAGAAGCAGGAATCACTGAAGTCAGGTTTATTGTTCCACTCAACAACAAAGAGGACAACATTTACTGCACATTCGAGGTTTGTGGAAACATTTATGTCTAGGAATCATGATTCCCTTAATTGCTAGATGTCTTGCTGAAAATCCCTTTCTGTTAGATTTCATTTTACTAATCACACACCAAGAAAGTCATATAAGAAGGAAGAATCTGCGAACTAGGACTCTAAAGGAAAATGCAAGAGGGAAAGCATCTGACTGATGATCAAGAACGAAGTAGACACAAAATACCATAACCTGTGCACACTCTCTAAACAGAAGAAGATTCCAGTAGCGTTGTATCATGGGAGACCACCATTATAAAACCAACTGAAAATTGTTAAGGCACTAAAAGAAGCAATACAATGGAGAGTGTTGAATGCACTTTGGAAAACAACCACCAAGGAGTTGTTATAGGCACACGTTACTATCTCATGACTATCTAATGGTAGGTGGATGTGCTGACAGAGAGGGGGAGGGAGAGAGAGAGAGAGATTGGGTGGGTCTAATTTGCCAGAAGGAACATCTTACAGAGATAAGGGGGATAACGGGGGATAACTGGGTTTAATTTATCCGAGGCCATCTGTCGAAGTACACTGATAGCTCTTTAACCAAATTAAATACACACATGAACACCCAAGAGTTCTTCAGCAATGATTCATATTACATGCAGTTATGCAATAACATAGTAAGGAGTGATAATCTTACTGCTGAAGAGATAAGAATTTCTATAAAAATTTTCCTTGCCTCCCTTAACCAGCATATAAACATAATCTGCTGATTGAGCAACAATGAAAGGAAGATATTGTCTCCAAAGAACCGGTGGACAACAGAGTTACTGAAATTATCTCCCGCCTGTTTCCCAATACACTTCTTGAATAAACAACTGTAGGAGAAGTCGGGCGTCTACCAACAAGGTTCCAACAGGAACAGAACACAGAACATGGAACAAAACCCAAGTCTGACATTCTAAACTTGTATTGCTTTTAAGCGATGATATTCACATTGTGAGTTATTTCTTTACTTATATGTTTACATTCTGCTTTTCTTCCAAATGGAGACCAAAAGTGGCTTAAAACACTGTTTTCTCCTCCTCCATATTATCCTCACAACAACTCTGCCAGGTAGGATAAGCTGTGGAAGAGAGACCTGGTCCAAAGCTACCCAGTGAGGTTCCGCAACAGAGCAGAGATTTGCACTTGGGTCTCCCAGATCTTATTCTGAAACTCTAACCCAGAGGCGTCAAACTCATTTGTTATGACGGCCGAATTTGACCTAAATGAGACCTTGTTGGGCAGGCTGGGCTGTGTTGGGCCGGGCCATGTTAAGATGAGGTAGCAGAGATATAAACTTTTTAAAGGAAAAAGACAAACATGACTAAAGAATTAAAAAAAAACCCCTTTAAATAAAACATGCTTAAAATATTAGCACTTGTTGGCCTTAAATGTGCTTTCTTTGTATTTCTCCCATGGGATCCAGGGAACTGGGCAAAGGAAACTTTGGCTCTTTCCTTCCCTCCCCAGGGAACCTGGAAGGGGAGGAGCCTCAACCAATGGAGAAAATCATAGTATTGCTCTGTAGTTCCTGTGTGATTGAGCAAGTCTTGCAAAGCAAGCTGAGATGCAGAAGAAAGCAAGAGAGACGGAGAAGGAAGTGGACAAGAGCCAGTTGCTCAGGGACCTGAAAGAAGCCCTCTGGGGGCCTGATTTGTCCCCTGGGCTGCATGTTTGACACCCCTGTTCTAACCGCTACATGGCATTGGTTCTCACCATGCTGGTGGATCCCAGAGTTCAGCAGAATTAGAAGTGTGAACAATCTTTTTGTGAAACCTTCTTCATATCTTCTTATGAATGAACCTCAACAAAAGAGGGGGGAGGGAGAGAAGAGCCAAGCTTGTCATTATTTTGCCAACTTTTAATCTTTAGTTTCGGTAAGGGAAGCATCATGGCAGCTGGATACCAATTAGCTAAGCAAACAGCCACTCAAAAAGTAGAAAGAAAATTCTGTCAACATGGATGGCTTACGTTTATTGACCCAACTTGGTTTGCAAGGGAGGTAATAGGAGGCCCAGCCTCTGACGATGAGAACAATATAATTCGAAATCCAAGAAGGGAAATTAATAGCAAATGCACTTTTACAGGGTACTAAGATTCTGGGATATTTTATTAAACAACAGTTTGAAATTTAAATTATATGAATCAAAACAAGTTCTTTCCTTTTTAATTTGGGAAAGCAAGAGTTGTGATACAAGACTTGAACAATACAGTCCTTTAGATAGCCATGCATATTCCAGTCTGACTCCACCGATGGCATTCCTCTGACACGAAGGGGTCATTTTCATTTTGGGTTCAACCCAAGCTACTGTGTAATGATGGAATTCACTGCCAGTGAATGTAGTGATGGCTACAAATGCAGATGACTTGAGAAGTTGATTAGGCAGGTTCATAGACCATCAACAGCTACTAGCCAGGGCTTTTTTTGTAGCAAGAACTCCTTTGCATATTAGACTACATGCCCCTGATGTAGCCAGTCCTCCAAGAGGTTACAGTAGGCCCTATGAGAAGAGCACTGTAAGCTCTTGGAGAACTGGCTACATCGGGGGGGGGGATGTGTGAAGCCTAATATGCAAAGGAGTTCCTGTTACAAAAAAAGCCCTGTGTAGTAGCCACAATGAGTAAGAAGAACCATGATACTCTGACAGTCAATCTCTGAATACCTGTGTTAGAAGGCAACACCAAGGAAAGGTCTCTATGTCCCGACTGTTGGCCTACCAGGAAAACTGGTTGGCCTCTGTGTGAAACAAGATGCCAGACAAGATGGACCACTAGTCTTGATCCATCCACACTCTTCTTATGTACTACTATGACTAGGAATTCTGAAAGTGCTGCTGATTGTATATTACCCAGGAGAGGGAGTTAATATGCTGCCCAATTGACTCAAGGCACATCAAGGCTGAGTGATAAGCCAGCAGTCATTCGGTGCAGTCTTTAATGAGCAATCAGGCCTCCCTGGTCTACATTCAACATTGAAGCCGCTGTATCAGAATGACATCAAAGGAACACAATGATATATTTCTATGTTCATTGATTTGTGATCATCACCCTCCAGCTACACACCATTATAATTTCACAAAACATCCCCCCAAACATTCATTTTATGCCTATGGGACTATTACATTGAATCATGACTTTCCCACAAAGTTTCACAAAATCCAGACAAGGCTAAACAGCGTCTTCCTGCATAATCTTGATTTAATACCTGAAGTTATTCTAATAAGTTGTATATTAAGAGGGCTATCCCTCTGCACATTTACATGGGATTAAGTCCCACTGAACTCTGTAGGACATGCCTCCATGGAAACGGGCTAAAGACCAGATCATCAAGGTAGACATCCAATACAGATTCTCCAGTGCCTGGGCTTTTTAAAAGCAGGAATGCACAGAAACACAGCTCTGGCTGGCTTGGTGTCAGGGGTGTGGCCTAATGAGTGAGTTCCTGTTGGGTTGGGGTTTTTTACACAAAAGAGCCAGTTTGGTGTAGTGGTTAAGTGCGTGGACACTTATCTGGGAGAACCAGGTTTGATTCCCTACTCCTCCATTTGCAGCTGTTGGAATGGCCTTGGGTTAGCCATAGCTTTCGTAGAAGTTGTCCTGAAAAGGGTAGCTGCTGTGAGAGCTCTCTTAGTCCCACCCACCTCACAGGCTGTCTGTTGTGGGGGAAGGAGATAAAGGAGATTGTAAGCCACTCTGAGACTCTGATTCAGAGAGAAGGGCAGGGTATAAATCCGCGGTCTTCTTCTTCTTAAAAAAGCCCTGTGCAAAACAATGGTGACACCAGGGGGTGTGGCCTAATATGCAAAGGAGTTCCTGCTGGGCTTTTTCTACAAAAAAGCCCTGTCCAGTGCCAACGATGGGAGCATATATGCCAGTCAATGAATTTTATATTTATATTTCAATTCTGAGTCACAAATATTTAGTGGGCAAACCTGGGTCATAAATTTAGAGGATGAATTTTCAAATGCCATATGCAGTTCAGGAGAGAAAACCCCCCATCAGATATATTCGGTAGAACATGTTTCAGTATCTTAGTATTTGCAAAAAAAAAATTAAATGCAGAGAGTATGTCAGCTCCGAATGCCAGCTATGCAAAAGAAAATGTTCAAGACGGTGCATGTCAGAGAGAGAGAGAGAGACTGTGTGTACACAGGAGTCCCTAGAAGATGCATTTTGTCTTGCCGGTATATTGCTCTTTGTTTATTCCATCAATGCAGTACTCGATGCCAGAGCAAGATATGTACAAAAAGTGAATTCCAGCTGAGAAAGCTTAGCTCAGCTGCATCTGGCTCGGCTGAAGAAAAGCTTCCTCTTGGCTCCCCGGTAAAGCAGCTGTCTACGGACCAGAAGAAGAACCCCAGTTTTCAAGTCACAGCTGCAGAAAAATGTGCAGGGCACACACCGAGTGAATCGAGCGACAGGAGGGGAGACTCTGCTAATTGCTTACATCCTCGCTGTGTCTGGGCACCATTTGGCAGCCACAACACTCATCCGAGTTACCTAGGGCTAGAACCCAGCTGGTTTCCTAAGCACATGCATGGAGTCCACGGGAATCTGAAAGCACAATGAGCATCCCTTTCCCTCTGCTGGCATTCCGGTGAGTCACAACTCTGTGACCTGCTTCTTCTCTTTATTGCTAAGGGAAATTTATCCCCTTCCTTCCCAAGAACTCCAGGTGAAAGAAGGCATAAGGGGACAGAAAGGACAGAATTAAAACAACTTCCGCATTGAAGGAACAGGCAGCTCCAGAGTGGGCAATTCGGCCCCTCTGACACCATTCTGAACTTCTGCCACAGTAGCCAGGTTGAGAAGTAGATGGGTGGTGGTGGTGGTTTGAAAGGCAGAAACTCTGCCAAAGTGGAGAAGCTATCTCTTGATGATGACCTGAAATCTACAAGCAATTTCACTTTGGTTGTTGGTTTGGGTAAAGCTTCCAGGTGCTCATTTTGCAAAGAGGCAGGGTTTTGTGTTTTTTTTTGTATCAGTAACTCCTTTGCGTATCAGACCACACACCACTGATGTAGCCAATCCTCCAAGAGTGTACAGTAGGCCCTGTAAGAAGAGCCCTGCAAGCTCCAGGAGGACTGGCTACATCAGGAGCATGTGGCCTAATATGCAAATGAGTTCCTGCTACAAAAAAAGCCCTGGGTTTGGGTAAATCTTTTAATCGGTCATTTTGAAAATAGGCATCAAAATATTCCTTAAAGGCATCACTGCCAACATAAACAAGCAAGTAAATTTAAACAACAACACCGCAAAGGCAAACCAAAAAGAAACACAAAATGCAACTACTTACCAAACGCTCAAATCTGGATTATTTTAAAAGCCCTAGGAAAACATGTTTTACGAAGTAAGGCAAGAAAAAAACCTCTGATGTAAAAATCTACAGATAGCCACTACTCAGTTACAAGGAGCCAGAGAGAGACCCAGGTTCAAATCCCTGGTCTGCTGTAGAAACTCGCTGGGTTACCTTGGGCCAGTCACTCTTTCTCAGTCTATCCTACCTCACAGGGTTATTGTGAGGGTAAAAAGATGCAAAATTATGTTGTAGGCTGCTTTGATCCCCAAGAATGATGCTGTAAGCCATTCTGGGTCCCCAACTCACTAATATCTAAATAAAGGTGCATCTGACTCTGTATATCAGTTCCTTACGTTCTTAATACGAAGTTTAAGCAGTCAGGACAGTTACACAGTGCTGTTCACCACCTATGTCTGTAAGATTGTTTACTGTGCTGCTCCTGTTTTGTAATGTGTGTTTTTTTATATTATATTAGTTTATTTATTTTTTATTTATTTATTTGTGATTTATATCCCGCCCTTCCCACTCTGTTGTTTTATTGCTGTAAGCTGCCCTGAGTCCACTTGCAAGATAGGGCGGGATATAAATCTAAAAAATAAATCAAATTAAATTAAATTAAAAACAACCACCATTTCAGACATACTTAATTTTAACAGGAAGTCACACATACATAGTTAAACAAAAACCCCTCAGCTCTGCTTTTTCTGTGCATCTGCAGAGCATAATGCCTTTCAACAACGGCACAGGGCAATAAGCCCACTGTTCTAACCCATCTTTGACTCCTTTTACACATATTGGAAAATGCACTTTCAGTGCATTAAATAATGCACTTTTTAGCAATCATTTGCAAGTGGTCTTCAATGGTTTCAAACAGGAAAAATACCCAGCTGCAAACAGTTGCTAAAGTGCATCATCCCGTGTGTGTGGAAGCAGCCTTTCTCAATGCACTTCTCTCCCAAACATGGCCTCATGCTCGTGGCCTCCAACTTTTCTGCAGAAAGGAATATAGGCCTATGTGTCTAATGGACGCTGGACTTCCAGTATGGCTACAAGCATTGTCCCAGGACAACAGACAGGGGGATTAGACAGATTAATGGGGGATAAATCCATCACTGGCTACTAGTCATGGCAATTAAAGTGAACCTCCACATTCAGGGGCAGTAACCTCTGAATCCTAGGGACAAGAAGCATCATCAATGGAAAAACTCGGCCTCTATGCCCTGTTGTTGGACCTCCAGAGGAACTGGTTGGCCACTATGTGAGACAGGAGGCTGGACTAGATGGACCACTGGTCCAATCCAGCAGGGCTCTTCTTCAATTCTTACATTTCAGGCACAAGAATTTCTGCCTGGTGCTGTAATCCTATGCCAGTCTTTTCAAAGAATCTGACAGTTAAGATATCACTAGCACAACACAATATAAAGTTCCCAAAGAAAGCAAACACCATCTCACAGGCTAATCATCAATTTTTATTGCTGGCCCTGTTCTCCCCTCCCCCTTAATTGAAAACTTGCACTGTTTCTCAGATGCTCCTTTTGAGAAAGCATTCAGAATTGACCAATTTCTATTCCAACATTACTGTCATTCCGCCAACTGTTCTGAGACTTCTCAGTTACCTGTGCAACCGTTAGTGGATGAAGCTGCCCATAATGGAGTGGTCTAATATTTGTACAGCGTAAAAACTGTTTAGTCAGAAAAATGCTACTTTGAGCAGAGAAAAACGCTCTACATGGAATGTCTGATGGTAGTCTTCCTAAAATCAAGGGCCTAGAGCCCAAAGGTTAGAAATCCAACCAACTTAAAATTATGTACAGGACCGGCCCTGACACTAGGCAAACTACGTGATTGCCTAGGGCACTGTCCTTCTGGGGGCGCTGAGTTGGACACCCCCCATGTGACTCAGTGATGTCATCAGTGCAGGGGGGGCACCAAATGTTAGCCTTGCCTAGGGTGCCAGACAGCCTAGGGCTGGCCCTGATTTATGTTGATGCCCGAATGTTAGAAATCCATCCAACTTAAATTTAATAACTTAAATAAAAGCTTAAGAACACAGTAGGCCCTTGGCACTTGCAGATTTGTGACTTGCAACATCATTTATTTGCAGTCCAATCATTTGACGTGGTTTCCGGCCTGTTGCACTCCTACTGTGCCATCATCAATAAAGACATTAAAGGTATAGGTAGTCCCCTGCGCAAGCACCAGTCATTTCCGACTCTGGGGTGACGTCGCATCACGATGTTTACACGGAAGTCTTTTGTACAGGGTGGTTTGCCATTGCCTTCCCCAGTCATCTACACTTTCCCCCCAGCAAGCTGAGTACTCATTTTACTGACCTTGGAAGGATGGGAGGCTGCGTCAACCTTGAGCCAGCTACCTGAACCCAACTTACGCCAGGATCGAACTCAGGTCGTGAACACAGAGCTCAGACTGCTGTACTGCTGCTTTACCACTCTGCACCATGGGGCTCTTCTAATAAAGACATTACACTGATAAATTTTGCAGGAAATTTGGCCATTTTCCTTCTGATTATTAGCAGAATCATGCCTCCTAATACTCATAGATTTGGGGTTGGGAATGGATCCCCCATAAATGACAAAGGTCAACTGCTTAGGTTTTTGCTGTCTGACTTCTAATACCCTCCGCACATTAAACCCCCCACCCCCGCACACACCACTTTTAGGATCCTTCACCTTTGCATTTCTGGCTACAGAACAGGTTCTCAAGCCAATTTAACCCAGCAGCTGCCGGGAGAACTGTCTACACTATTCATAGATTTGTACTGGTCATGACTGGCTCGGGATAGGGTACATTCACGTATTTAAACCTGACGGTGGATTCCTGGTGCAGCAATCTTCAAAACTACTTACTCCAAATGTTTAGGCATTCAAATAACATTCTCTGAAGTAAGATGGATGAAACTTCAGTTTCTGCATGCTAAAGTTGGGCTACACATTTATATTCACCACAGGATGGACTTGCAAACGGGCTCGCAGTGGTGTACTAGCTGTGAGCATGTGAGGGCAGCCAATCAGAACCGTTTCTGCATGTGATACAATTGGTTGCCTGGTAGAAAGTACAAGGACAGCCTTTTTGGGAATAGTCCATCCTCCATTACAAGGATCACCAAGGATCAGGGCTTCCTTGCTTGTTAGGTTTTTTTCCCCGGGGGAGGAGGGCAGCTTCTCACTGTCAGGGGCATTCTTTTTGTTTCTTTTTTAAAGGTTTGTTTCTTTTTTAAGGGTTGCAAGAAGTCAAACTGATCATGAAAAACCAGCTGCCTGGTCAAAACTAACAACCAGGACATTAACTGAACAGCCTGGCATTTGAGCATCACTGAGTATCAGACAAAGATACAGTTATGAGGAGAAGGAGGAGAAGAAGAAGAAGAAGATGATGATACTGGATTTATATCCCACCCTCCACTCCGAATCTCAGAGCAGCTCACAATCTCCTTTATCTTCCTCCCCCGCAACAGACACACTGTGAGGTGGGTGGGGCTGAGAAGACTCTCACAGCAGCTGCTCTTCCAACGACAACCTCTGCCAGAGCTATAGCTGACCCAAGGCCATTCCAGCAGGTGCAAGTGGAGGAGTGGGGAATCGTTCTCTCGTTCTCTCTAGAACAGTGAGTTGCAGCGGGCCTGGGAGTGAAAGTGGAAACCCTTCTTGCAAGCATAAGTATTTGCATAATGGCATTTTGTGAGTGTGCACCTGATGAACATCTCTCTGTACTCAGCCTATAACAATCATTCAGCAGTCATCTCAATCCAGTCAGAGCCTCCCCTCCGAGCCTCCCCTCCCTGAAATCTATTAGTGCACAAAAGCAAAAAGCCACAGTCTGTTCAAGATATTAAAGAGTAAATAAGTGATGCACGGGGACTTAATAATAATATTGCTAAGCACTTCTACGGCACTTTATATATTCAGAGTGCTGTACAAACATTAATTAATTAATCCTTACAACAACCTGCGAAGTACGTAAGTATATTTTCTATATTAGCACCAAATCTATCGCTCGCGTAAGTGGAAGCTCTGCTGACTTCAGCAGAGGTCTGCCCATCGACACCACCAGTACTTCCTTTGGCCCCAGCAAGGAGAAGTGATTAAGGGTCCAAGGACATACACTGAGTTCAGATTACACGTCAAGTGTTCTTGACTCTCTGCTGTGCCAATTTACGCTGCTCACCTACAGTAGCAGCGGACTGTTTCATTCTTAGGCCTGGGCAGAGAAATACTGAGGAAAAGGCCATTTTAAAATTAAACTGCATGACAGAGTACCACTAAAGGCCAGTTCCTACACGCACAACCATCACTTGATTTCTTGTGACTCACGGATGAATCTATCAATGACCCTACTGTGTTTGAAGTTACACAAGAGCTCAATCAGTGATGCCTCATTCATGAATGTATAAGTTGTACATTCACAGAATCATAGAATCATAGAGTTGGAAGGGAACTCCAGGGTCATCTAGTCCAAGCCCTTGCACAATGCAGGAAACTCACAAATACCGCCCCCCTTAAAGTCACAGGATCTTCATTGCTGTCAGATGGCCATCTAGCCTCTGCTTAAAAACCTCCAAGAAAGGAGAGCCCACCACCTCCCGAGGAAGCCTGTTCCACTGAGGAATCACTCTAACGGTCAGGAAGTTCTTCCTAATGTTGAACCGGATTTAATTTCAACCCAATGGTTCTGGTCATACCTTCCAGGGCCACAGAAAACAATTCCACACCATCCTCTAGATGACAGCCCTTCAAGTACTTGAAGATGGTGATCATATCACCTCTCAGCCACCTCCTCTCCAGGCTAAACATCCCCAGCTCCTTCAACCTTTCCTCATAGGACTTCATCTCCAGACTCCTCACTATCTTCGTTGCCCTCCTCTGGACCTGTTCCAGCTTGTCTATATCCTTCTTAAAATGTGGTGCCCAAAACTGAACACTATACTCCAGGTGAGGTCTTACCAGAGCAGAGTAAACCGATACCATCACATCACGTGATCTGGACACTATACTTCTGTTGATACAGCCAAAATTGCATTTGCCTTTTTAGCCACCGCATCACACTGTTGATTCATGTTCAGCGTATGATCCACTAAGACCCCTAGATCCCTTTCGCACATACTACTGCTAAGACAAGTCTCCCCCATCTAAAACCATCCATTGAATTTTTCCTACCTAAATGCAGAACTTTACATTTATCCTTGTTAAAATTAATTGTATTGGTTTTAGCCTAGTTTTTCAGCCTGTCAAGGTCATCCTGTATCCTGTTTCTGTCTTCTATTGTATTTCCAACCCATCGCAATTTAGTATCATCGGCAAACTTAATAAGCATTCCCTCTATTCCTTCATCCAAATAATTGATAAAGATATTGAACAAAACAGGTCCCAAGACAGATTCTTGAGGCACTCCACTTGTCACTCCTCTCCAAGAGGATGAGGAACCATTCACAAGCACTCTTTGGGTGCAATCTGTCAACCAGTTACAGATCCACCTAACGGTAACAGGATCCAAACCACATTTTACCAACTTGTCAACAGGGATAGTATGTGGAACCTTATCAAAAGCCTTATTGAAATCAAGATAAACAATGTCTACAGCATTCCCCTGATCCAGCAAGGTAGTCACTTTCTCAAAAAAAGAGATCAGGTTAGTATGACATGACTTGTTCTTGAGAAACCCATGCTGGCTCTTAGTAATCACAGCCATCCTTTCTAAATATTCCGGGACTGACTAATAATTTGTTCTAAAACTTTTCCAGGTATAGACGTCAAACTGACGGGTTGGTAGTTACCCAGATCCTCCTTTTTCCTCTTCTTGAGGATGGGGACAACCCTCGCCCACCTCCAATCTTCCGGCACCTCTCCTGTTCTCCAAGAATTCTCAAAAATAATAGCCAGAGGCTCAGAAATTATATCCGCAAGCTCTTTTAGAATCCTTGGATGCAGTTCATCTGGCCCTGAGGACTTAGTATCATTTAAAGAAACTAGCTGTTTATGTACTACCCCTATGCTGACCCTAGGTTGGAAATTCATACCCTCATTATATGTTCTGTTTTTGCCGCGTTGAGCACTGTTTCCCTCAGAAGAGAAGACTGAGGAAAAGTAGGAATTGAGCAGTTCTGCCCTCTCTTCATTCCGACAATCCAAACAATGAACACATGAAGTGCACTTCACGTTACAGTAGACCCACAAACAATCCAGGTATAGTGTGAACACATGTTGGCTAATTCTTATGCTACATTCAACACATGTGCAGCTGAAACGTGTGATTTAAATCTCATTTATCCAGGTAGTGGTCCCCAATCTCATTTATCCAGGTAAAAGTCCCCAGTTTATTTGTAAACTGAATGTGTGCTGCCTTTTGCTTACACACACACACACACACACACATATAAAAGCAGATTTATATTCTGCTCTTCCTGCAAATGGGCTCAGGGCAGTTTACAACAAAAGAGTAACATTAATTAAAACCCATTGGGTTTTCAAGGAAAGAGACATTTAGAGGACAGGAGATGACTGAGAGGTGATATGATCACCATCTTCAAGTACTTGAAGAACTGTCATAGAGGATGATGCGGAGTTGTTTTTTGTTGCCCCAAAAGGTCAGACCAGAACTAACGGGTTGAAATTAAATTAAAAGTTTCCAGCTAAACATTAGGAAGAACTTCCTGACAGTTAGATCAGTTCCTCAGTGGAACAAGTTTCCTCGGGAGATGGTGGGCTCTCTTTCTTTGGGGGTTTTAAACAGGCTAGATAGCCATCTGACAGCACTGTTGATTCTATGAACTTACGCAGATCAAGAGAAGGAGTGAAGGGGGTGGTGTCTGTGATTTTCCTGCATTGTGAAGGGGGTCAGCCTAGATGACTCTGGAGGTCCCTTCCAACTCTATGATTCTCTGAAAGGCGGTTTGTCATTGCCTGTCTCTGCATAACAACTCTTGTCTTTGGTGGTCTCCCATCCAAATACTATGCAGGGCTGACCCAGCTTAAATTCTGAGATCTGGGCCCTCCAGGTCAGGGAATATTCCTACCTATCCAACTAAAATGAAAGCATAGTTCCATAGTTGCACATGTTCCAGCCACTGGAATTTTGTCCCTCTGACTCTTCTCATCAGCCCTGGATAGTTATTTTAACACCATTCCTTTCTGTTTTGCTGGTACTCAAACCTGTTTTGTGCCCACAGGTAAAAATGCTACAGCAATAGGAACCACTTTGCAAATGTCTTCCAGATATAGCAGGCAGTTACTATTTTTCGACCTCTGTAGTGCTCGCTAGTAGACAGAGAAGATATAGGTGTGAGGAGTAAACAAAAAGTTCCCGATCTGCATATGTAAGTAAAACCCTCCTGCACAGATCAAAAAAGAAAGTGGCGCCTTGAGGAGAATTTTCTGCTATGCCCAATACAAAAGTGTCCCTGCCAAAGATATATATATATTTTTTTCCACATGCTCACTTAACAAGTAGAAAGCACTCAATAATACATTGGAGGCCATTATTCATGTGAAAAGATATGGTGTCTGGTTAACAGATGTGTCTAATAAAGTAAAAATTCTAAAAATGGCCCAGTAAATCAGAACGCTCCTTATCCTCAAGCAATTACGAAAGGGGGGATGGTAATCCATAGAGGGGATCTTAGTCATCAATAAAGTGATCCTACAAAATAGCTTTGCTATGGGAAGGGGCAGGGCTTTTTTTGTAGCAGGAACTCCTTTGCATATTAGGCCACTCCTTTGCATATTAGAGCATACTTGCATTTTTATATTAGGAACTCCTTTGCATATTAGAGCCAATTTGGTGTAGTGATTAAGTGAGCAGACTGTTATCTGGGAGAACTGGGTTTGATTCCCCACTCCTCCACTTGCACCTGCTGGAATGGCCTTGGGTCAGCCATAGCTCTCGTGGGAGTTGTCCTTGAAAGGGCAGCTGCTGCAAGAGGAAACCCCACCCACCTCACAGGGTGTCTGTTGTGGGGGGAGAAGATATAGGAGACTGTGACCGCTCTGAGACTCTGAGATTCAGAGCATAGGGCGGGATATAAATCCAATATCACCACACACCCCTGATGTAGCCAATCCTCCAAGAGCTTACAGTAGGCCCTGTACTGAGCCCTGTAAGTAAAAAGTCAGACAAGAAAATATCACAATATGACATCACCCCATGGGTCAGTAACAATTCGGTGCTTGCACAGGGGACTACTTTTACCTTTTAAGCACTTGGAGGATTGGCTACATCAGGGGGTAAACAGGATGAATGGCCATCTGACAGCAATGAGAATCCTGTGGATTTAGGGGGAGGTATTTGTGAGTTTCCTGCATTATGTAGGGGGGGTTGGACTGATGACCCTGGAGGTACCTTCCAACTCTATGATTCTAGGGGTGTGTGTCCTAATATGCAAATGAGTTCCTGCTACAGAAAAAGCCCTGGGGAGGTGCATTTCTTTTTCCAAAATTCACCTTTAAAAAAAGAAGATAGGGCCGTTGATTACTCTTATTGCCCCCCCTTTCAAAAGAGGGATCTCACTTTAATTTCTCTTTGATTTCTCCTTGAAGATAAAGCAATGCACCCTTTTGTGACTTCAGCCCTTGCAGGTGTTTTATGCTACACACCACTGGGGGGGAGGGGGTTCCCTAGCAGGAAGATCTGAGAAGACATTGGCTGACTGAGCACCTGTCGATTAAAATTCTGAAATTTTGCAGAACCTCCCTTCCAGCCCTTCCTATCTTCAGAATTCTATGTGATCAATATGGAATTGAGCAGAAGCTGACTCCGAATTTCTAAAAAAAATTAAAAGAAACAAATTGCTGGATCGCCCAGAGACTGGATAAAGAGGAATTAAGAGAATTTCTTTTAACATTACTACAGAGCATCTGAAACGAGAATGTTGTCAGCATCACTGCTCTGAGGCAAACCACTTTGCTAGTGGGATATCCAATGTATGACTTAGCACAGGGATGTCAAACATGCAGCCCAGGGGCCAAATCAGACCCCCAGAGGGCTCCTATTAGGCCCCTGGCTGTCATCTGCTTCCTTCTCCCTCTCTCTTGCTTTCTTCTGCATCACAGCTTGTTTTTCCAGGCTCACTCAATCGCATAGCAGAGCTACTGAGCCAAGCCTCTTTTTCTTCCATTGGCTGAGCCTCCTCCCCCCCTTCTGATCCCCTGGGGAGGGAAGGAAGGAAAGAGCCAGAGCTTCCTTTGCTCACATGCCTGGATCACACAGAAGATACAAAGAAAGACCAATGAGTGCTAATGTTTTAGGTGTTTTTTATTTTAATGTTTTTTTTAAAAAAAAATCTTTAATTGTGTTTGTCTGTGTCCTTTATAAAGTCTGTATCTCTGCAATATGGCTTTACATCTTATGGCACATATGGCCTGGCCCGACAAGGTCTCATTTATGTCAGATTCAGCCCTCATAACAAATGAGTTTGACACCCCTGACTTAGAATGTCCCATAGCCCCCTTGCAAGGCCATGGTGATTTCTACAACCCTTCAATGTCAGGAGCAGCCCCCAATGAGAATGAAGTTTCTGAAGGACAGCTGCTCTGTATAAAGTGTAAAGTGATATTTTTAAACAAGTCTAATGTTTCCCAGATGAAGAACAGTCTCAAAACTGCATCAGATCTTTCTGGATAATTGTTATTATAAAGATTTGTTTCCTAACCTGTCTTCATTATGGTTGGGCTTGATTTGCGCTGTAAAACATGACCATGGTAAATTTGACCATGTTTCACTTGGTTCTGCATTCCTTTTTCCTCCCACAGCAACCAGCCAAATGCAAGCTCACAAAGTGGGCCCTGATGACCACGGATCACCTTGATGGATCTTACCAAGTTCCACCTAGATCTGACCATGCTCCAGCTAGCCCAGCATCCTTTGTTTCCTCCCACAGCCAGACGGAAGCTCACAAAAGGATCCCAATGACTATCTTCTATTCTGTGTCTCCCACACCTGCTACTCAGAGGCAGATGGATACATGCTGTGCAGCCAACTCTGATGCCACCTCACCCAGCCCCTGCGAACAAATCTGACCTTCTTACACCTTGTCTTGCACCCATCTCCTATACTTAAGAAGAAGAAGAAGATATGGGATTTATATCCCACCCTCCCCTCTGAATCTCAGAGTGGCTCACAATCTCCTTTACCTTCCTCCCCCACAACAGACACCCTGTGAGGTGGGTGGGGCTGAGAGGGCTCTTCCAGAAGCTGCCCTTTCAAGGACAACCTCTGCCAGAGCTATGGCTGACCCAAGGCCATTCCAGTAGCTGCAAATGGAGGAGTGGGGAATCAAACCCGGTTCTCCCAGATAAGAATCTGCACACTTAACCACTACATCAAACTGGCTCTCCAAACTGGCACTACACCAAACTGGCTTTTACTTCTGAGCAAAACCCAAACAGCTATTTTGTGTTCAGTTCCTGTTATGTGTGCATTATTTTTTTTTTCAAAAAAAGGAGAAACACATCAAATGGAAAACATCAATCTCAAATAATCAAAGTACTCAAGAGTTAAGTTCCATCATTTCAGAATACCTGCAGGTTGTCTGACGAATCAAACACCCCATATTCACCCATCTCTAATGATGATTATTATGCACCAGCAGCTGTCTACAGTTGAGTGACTGAGGTTCTAATTGATCTCATTATCTCTCTTTTCTATAAGGTGAAGCACATTCTCACTCAGTGGGGCTACAGTTCCCAGGCCCTGTCAAGCGAGTCTTGCAGGCAACAATTTAATCCATGCTACTCCTCATTCAGCTTTCAACTGGTCAAAATTTATACAAGGCAGGTAGCAGAACATATACAACCTACCAGAGAAATGGGGCTTTCGACTCCCCATCTTAACAGCAAAGTGTTTCAAAGAATCAGCTGGTTAAAGTACATAAACGGCAAGCTGGTGTTTTGCTTTTGCAGCCTATGTGCTGCTCGTAGACTTCATTTATTACTTAATTTATAATCTGCCTTTCTCGCAGAGAAGATAGACTACAACTAAAAAACAGTGTAGTATATGCTGCATAATGCCTATAACCAACACTGAATGCTCCTTCTACAGCCAGTGTAGATTTTGTTTGTGTTACAGTCTCAAGATATGGAGGGGAGGGGGGGAATCCTTGTTTAGGGTCACTAGCATAAAACAGTTTTCGACTATCTGACAATGGGAGCTTCGTCTCTCAAAAGCTCATACTTTGAAAATCTTGTTGGCCTGTAAGGTGCTACATGGTTCAGATCTAGCTGTACTAGACTAAAAATGCCCTTTATGCCACTCACTACCTAAAGCTCATCGTCTCATCCTGATCTACATGGCCATGGAGCAGAAAGCATACAATGAAATTATATTGTAACATGCCTTCAGTCCTTGGGATGATTTTAGAAACCTAAATTAATCAGAACAATTTTCTCCTCAAGAGGATCTATTAACACAGGACTGCATGGCTGAGTCCAGACCACTGGAGAGCCAGTTTGGTGTAGTGGTTAAGTGTGCGGACTCTTATCTGGGAGAACCGGGTTTGATTCCCCACTCCTCCACTTGCACCTGCTAGCATGGCCTTGGGTCAGCCATAGCTCTGGCAGAGGTTGTCCTTGAAAGGGCAGCTGCTGTGAGAGCCCTCTCCAGCCCCACCCACCTCACAGGGTGTCTGTTGTGGGGGGAGAAGATATAGATGATTGCAAGCCGCTCTGAGTCTCTGATTCAGAGAGAAGGGCGGAGTATAAATCTGCAGTCTACTTCTTCTTCCTGGCCATCCATACAGCTGGGAAAGGTGCCTCAGAAACGCCTCGCAAAGTGGTGGTTTTTTAAGTTGCTCTGTGGATGGCGAGAGATGAGGCAAGTATGGGATTGGGCTGCTAGGCAAATGTGCACGTGACCTGCATTTTTTAAGCCACAGAGGGGCCATCCCTGTGTCGGCTTAAAGTGCCAGTCTGGACCCAGCCCATAAGATGCTTTATGCTCCTCTGTTGGCTCAGCATGTTATTACACATCTATTTAGCTTCTGTTTAGCTTTCCTTTCCCCCAAAGAGCTCAGGGCAAAGTGCATGGTCCCCTCATTAACAATTTTATCCTCTTAACAACCCTGCAAAGTAGGTTTGGTTGAGAAAACAAAGGAATGACCTACTCAACATCAACCCCTTGAGCTTCATGGTTACCAGGAATTTGAATCGGGGTCTCCCCGGACACTCTAACCACTACACCACACTGGCTTTCACTGATCTTCAAGGGATCACTGGTGTTGATCTTCAGTAGTGCATCCAACTAGATCGCTGGACCCCCAAAAAATAGGGGCCACAGACTTGGGATCCTACACTGGATCCCAAACAGGATAGAACAATGCAAGGTTATTGGAACTATACTATGCAGCAATAATTTAAAAAGGTAAACTCCGTACTGGGGATTATTTGGAAAGGGATTGAAAACAGAAGTAATGTTCCTTATGATGAAGCTCCATTTGGAATATTGTATAGCTCAAATACTTTGGCCACCAAATGAAAAGGGAACACTCACTGGAGAAGATCCTGATGCTGGGAAAGACAGAAGGCAAAAGAAGAAGGGGACGGCAAAAGATGAGATGGCTGGACAGCATTACTATTGTAACTAACACAAATTTGAGCAGACTTCGGAGGATGGTGGAAGACAGGAGGGCCTGGCGTGACTTTGTCCATGGGGTTGCAAATAGTCGGACTTGACTGTACAACTGAACAACAACAAATACTTCTGAATCTTAGTATCTCAGAAAGGATATTGCAGAGCTAGAAAAAAATGCAGAAGAGGGCATTCCAAGATGCTTAAGGGGTTGTAGCAGCTTTCCTATGAAAAAAGGCTAAAGAGTCTGGAACTTTTCAGTTTCAATAAAAAGTGAATATGGGGAGCCATGATAGAGGTCTTTTAATTGATGCATGAGGTGAAGAAAGTTGATAGAGAGAACTCTTCCCTCTCTCCCATAATGCTAGAACTCAGGGGCACCTAATCAACTCAGAGGCAGTAAGTTCAAGACAAAGAAAAGGAACTTTACTCAATGAGTAAATAGCGGAATTCACTGCCAGTGGATGTAGTGATGGCCACCAGTTTAGATGGCTATAAGAAGGAATTAGGCAGACTCATGGAAGACAGATCCATCAATGATTCCTAGACATGGTGAGTAAAGGGAACTTCGATGCAGAGAGGCAGCGAATATCACTGCTCAGAAAGGCAGCATCACGGAAAGGCTTGGTCTCTATGCCCTGCTTGTTGACCCTCCAGGGCAACTGGTAACAAGATGCAGGATTAGGTGGAGGGCTGCTCTGATCAAGCCAGGCCCTTAGTATCTCTAGGGCAATGGTACATTTCCTAGTAATGGATGGAGCCAAACCATACCTAATTACTACGGCAAGGATAAAGGCAGAAGCTAATTACAAGAGAACACAAAAATTGCTTAGGCTTTCTTGAGTTTGCCCCTCGTTTGTAAAGATCATCGAGACGCCATACAGGAAAGGGGGATTCAATGTGAAATACCCCACAGGACTTATAATTACACCCATGCAGAACCTCTCTCTCTCTCGTTCTAAAAAAGAAGAGAGACTAAGAACTCTTCCATTTGTTTGCAGTCAGCAACAGAATATATATATATATATATATATATATATATATATATGACATGACACAAAAGCATAAAACACTGTATTTAATTGGTTATGGATCTTCTTTTAGCACTACTGGAAATCATACAAAAACACATTAGTGCAGAGCAATTAGTGAAAAGGCAGTAAACAACAGAGACACTATTAAGCTGTGGGTGATTAAATAGTATTACTACTTTTATTTTTTTTTATGATAGTAGACTTAAAGATGAAGTCAGATTTCACCATACATTCCCATTAACATTAATAGCCTACATGAATAGCAGGTGTCTGAAACTTCTTTTTAAGCCAGAATTAATTCTGAGCACCTAGAGTTATAGAAGGCAATGTTTCCCTTATTCTCTCTCTCTCTCATTCATGCTCACTATTTTTTGAAGGAAGATCTTTCTGCCCACCTCCCATCCAAAATCTGGTTTGCTTTTCCTCTAATTCCTCTGGATATTTTATCAGAATCCCACGGTTTGAATGGATGGGGTATGCCCCTTCCTTCAAAAAGCAATAACCTTTACTGTAACAAAATGTGAAATGCTACTTCTGTAGCCCCTGCATGACTACTAACAAAGACTATATACTTGTTTTATTCTATACAGGCCATGCGCTTTATCGTATCTATTACAAGAGCGTGAGTGAAGATTATTGCACTTTATGTTAACACTGGGGCATACTCTCAACCCAAATGGTTCAACGTAACCATTTTTCTTTTAATAATCTGCTTTTTTAGAAGTACCCCCGAAGAAGAAATTTATGTTGAAAGTTCACTCGCAGCATTTGACATATAGGTTGGTCTGTTTTGTTCGGAGAGTGATTTTATGGTGGCTGTTTTTCTGCCAGGGCAAGGGAGCTGAGCCCATGATCTTCGGGGATTCACGTCCCCCAAACGGCAGTGCCTTCATCCCGCCCCACCCTCTCCCCCTGCCCTCCCCGCCAAAAGGATTTCCGACTCAAGGATAAACCCTCTGGTGACACACCTTTGAAAAACCGGCCTCACCCTCCCAGTGGCTTTGGACTCTCTGCTTGTTTATAGATCATCCTCGTGGTCTGGCACATCTTTTTTCCAGGCATCTGATTAAGTTAACAATGCACTGCTATTTACATGCAGATTTCCCAGCCCTTTCTCTACAGCTGCTCCCAAAGACTCGGGCTCTCTCTGTAATGTGATAGCACAGCAGTCAGTAAATGCAATCTTTGTCAAACCCAGGTGTGCTCTTGATTTGGTTCTCAGTCGTTCCATGCTATTTTTCCCCTCCCCTTTCTGAAGCATTTATAAGAATCTATTATAATATAGCCACATCTGGAGGGGGGGGGAATCCCTGTATTAATTGCATATTTTTTAAAAAAAAAACAACAGGAAGACAAATTCAGAAAGAGAATTTTACCCTGATTATCATTGCTGGATTTTCTCCCTTATCAAGAGACAAAGGTGCTTTCGTTGGCATTTGTTTCAAAGGTTAAAGGTCGACCTAAAATCAGAATACTGTGTGTCCCTCTGTCTCTACTCAAATCAAAGATAATCTTCAGCAGCATTTTCCCGTGGTTTTGTAGTTTGTTTGTTTTTTAATTGCCGGTATCATATATAGCCTTGAACTGGATGGCCCAGGTAGCTTGATCTCATCAGATCCTGAAAGCTAAGCAGGGTCTTTAGCCATGTTCCCTCTAAGCTGCAGTCTTGTGAGCAAAAATTCTACTTTGTGAGCTACTGGCATTAAAGTTGTGAGTTACTGCATCAATGAGTGTGCTCTGGGGTCATCCTTCCTGAGCTAAGACAAAAGCGTGTGGGCTGGAGGCTAAAAATCTGTGGGCTAGTTCACGCTAATTCAGCTTAGAGGAAACACTGGTCTTTAGTGCTTCCCATTTGAATGGCAGATCAGCAGCTACACAGATGCAGGCAATGGCAAACCACATCTGTGTTTGTGTCTTGCCTTGAAAACACTGCGGGGTCACAATAACACAGCTTTGCCTTGACACCATTTTCTCCCTCCATCACCCAAATATGACCCTGAGTTGGATAGCCAAGGCTAGCCCTATCTTAAGAACGTAAGAGAAGCCATGTTGGATCAGGCCAATAGTCCATCCAGTTCAACACTATGTGTCGCACAGCGGCCAAAAAGAAAAAAAGAAAAACAGGTGCCATCAGGAGGTCCACCAGTGGGGCCAGGACAATAGAAGCCTTCCCAATGTTGCCCACCCCCCCAAGCACCAAAAACACAGAGCATCACAGTCTCAGACAGAGAGTTCCATCTATACCCAGTGGCTAATAACCACTGATGGACCTCTGCTCCATCTGTTTATCCAATCCCCTCTCTCAAAGCTGTCTATGCTTGTAGCTGCCACCACTTCCCGTGGCAATGAATTCCACATGTTAATCACTCTTTGGGTGAAGAAATACTTCCTTTTATTTGTCCTAATCCGAATGCTCAGCAATTTCATTGAGTGTTCACAAGTTCTTGTATTGTGAGAAACAGGAGAGAAGTACTTCTTTCTCTACCTTCTCTATCCCATGCACAATCTTGTAAACCTCTATGATGTCACCCCTCAGTCGACATTTCTACACGCTAAAGAGCCCCAAGCACTTTAACCTTTCTTCATAGGGAAATTGTCCCAACCCTTTAATCATTCTAGTTGCCCTTTTCTGGACTGTTTCCAGTGCTATAATATCATTTTTTAAGGTGCGGTAACCAGAATTGTACACAGTACTCCAAACATCAGATATCAGAAGCTAAGCGGGGTTCAGTCCTGGTCAGTATTTGGAAGGGAAAACACAAGGAATAGCAGGGCCATGATGCAATGCCAAACCACTTCTGAACATCTCTTACCTTGAAACCCCAGGGGGTTGCTACCTATGATGACACAAAAATCAACCTAATATATAAGGTTGCACTGATTTTCATCAATTTCCCACCTGAGGTCTTGGGAACCCCCCCCCCCCCAAAAAAAAAAGCTGCCAATACTCAGTACCAGTAAGTACCACAACATGCCCTGATCTTCAGCTAGAAATCTCTATGGCATTCTTTGCTTCCATTGAATTGAAAAAGAATATAAGGATTAAGATTCTAGTTATCTGACTAAAAAGTTGTGTTCTGAGTAGAATGTACAAAATGCACCCCCCATCCCTTTACTTCCATGCCTTGTTTCCAAGTGGACATGAGTTCCCATCACAAATCACCTAACAAATTCATTCTCTCCACGGTGAAAAAGCAGAACCAAATTTGATCAGCATGGTGACTTAAATGCTGTGTTTTCTTTGTGAAATGTGGGCAATTTTTCAAGATCAAGTTTGAAGTAGATTAGTGCTGAAATATGAGCTAAAGTTTCACTCTTATCAATCTGAGTATGGATAAAGGGTGTATTCACTCAAGAACAACGCCGAGTTATTTTCCATGGGGGGGGGGGGGCTCTCCATTCTTCCATGAATACATGAAGATCATCACAATGAGGTGATAAATGGAGGTTGGCAACTACTTTTGACATTAGTTATCTGTTGGGAAAATTGATGCACAAAAGAAAAAAGAATATTTCATAATTCAAAATCCAATTTATGACAACAAAAACATAACTTAAAAAAGAACACAAATGAATGTTTGCTCCAACAGAGAAGGACTACATTGGTGTGCTATTGCTGTTGCTGTTGTTTTTCGGGAGGTAAAGGGTATAAAAGCCATCTCCAAAGAAAATTCTGACATGAGAACTCAAGTAACGAAACCTGATCGAGGAAAGTTAAACCAAGAAATCATTTGTGAGTTTCTGCCAAGTTTGTCATCAAAAATTGCTGTAAGGTTGTACAATAATTTGACTCTGTTTGAAAGAAGCAATGTCCCAGTCAGCCTACGAGTTCATTTGTTAATAAAATGCGCTTAGGATCAGAAAACTGAAATCTTTAAGGTTTGTATTTTATTTTTTTTATTTAAAATTCATACAATTTAGATGCTTCACAAGAGAGTAACTTAACTTAGCTACCCTGAGCAAGTTATTTTAAATATATGCACTGTATAAATAAATACAAATAAATCGCAGAAAACAACCAAACCCCTCAACACTTTTTTCCCCCTCATGCAGAAATCTAGTATTATGCATGGACCCAAACACCCGTTAACTGGAACTGTCTCCTGTTAACATCTATAGAGGAAGCAGTTTTGCTTTGTCCTTCCTTTGAAAATGCAGGCTAACTCCTTTCATTGGAATAAAGAAGGGAGCTCCTTGCATCCTGGGTAGCCCTTTAGAAAGCAAGATTGTGAAACTACTGGAATACCAGTAGTCAGGCCCGTAGCCAAAAAAATCTGGTGGGGGGGGGGGCCATGGAAAAAATTTTTGGATGCAAGGGCCCCCCCTCTGGCGCCCCCACTCTTTCTGCCGCCACTTTTCTCCCGGCAGCTCTGGCAGCCTCCCTCCATGCAGCACCTCCCTCTCCCTCCCTTCCAGTCACCTACCAGGAGAAACTGTAAAGACGTGCCAACTCCAGAAAAGGAGTAAGAAATGAAGGAAGGAACTCCCCCGCTTCCCTGGAAGCTCCTCCAGGGTTTGGGCCTCGCTGGCCTTCCATGGGGGCGGGAATACCTGTCTGCTGAAGTCTGCCTCCCTCCCCCCCCCCCCCCCCCCCCGCTTCTCTCTCTCTGCAAAAAGAAGAACTCTTTGCATTTCCCCCTTTGGAGAAGAAGAGGCAGAGGGAGGATGAACGAGGATCTGGGACTCCGCTTCAGCCTCCTTCTTCTGAGATGGCTGAACAAGACGGGATCCTCTGGGAGGAGCGCAGCCCTGTGCAGCCTGCAGACAGAGTTACTCTTGAGCAGCCCCACTGAGCACCATAAGGCATGGCTGAGGGCAGCCTTGGTTGACGCTTCTCCCGGCAAGGATGGGAGGCTATTTGCAGTCCTCTGCAGCACTGAATGGGTTAAGCCCAGGGAGCCATTTGCTAGAGAGGTGGAGGGAGGAGGGGGTGGAGAAAAGGAGGGGTCCTTGTGGGGGGTAGGGAAGGGTTTGTATCTGGAGACATGTCTGGGAAGGGCTGCGGAGAAGCAACAGCAGGGAAAATTCATGCAGCAGGTGGATCCCGGGAAGGTCTCCTTAAGGCATGGGGGGAGGGGCAAGCTAAACTTTGACTAGATCTTGGAGGGGAGGCAGGCTGAGATCCTTATTCTTAGCCAGGGTTTGTACAGGGCTGGCAACTCCCGGATGGAAAATCCCTGCACATTTTCACCTTCAAATTAATTTTATTAAGTTTACTAGGGTCCCGTGGACAGGAGGGGGGGATTCCTTCCCTCCCTTTCTTCCACCCCCCTTCTTGGCTTTTTTTGGCAACTCCAAGCCAGCAGAGCAGAGATCACAGGAGATCCCTTTGTGCCGCAACCGCTGCAGCCCCCAGAGGAGGAAGACGGGCCGTCTCCAGCATCACCCAGCAGCTGCGCTAAAACTTTTGGGGAGGGTGGGTGGGTGGATGGGGTGGCGTGTCTGAATTTTTTCCCCCAGATCCGCCACAGGGTAGTAGTAGCAGCAGCCGCCTCTCCGCCTGTCTCTCCCTGGCTGCGGATTTACGATTGTCTGCTGGTGCCACATGGAGGGGGGCCGCCAGAGCTGCAGGGGAAAAAGTGGTGTCAGAGAAAGCAGGGGCTGGGGAAAGGAGGGGCCTTAAGGGTCCAAGGGGGGGTTGGATGAGGGAGCCATGCCCCCCAGGCCCCTCCATGGCTACAGGCCTGCCAGTAATGCAAGAGTATACGATCCTCTGCAAGCATCCTATTGACTGATGCTCTCATGGAGGGGGGGACCCTGACCCCGTATGGCCCAGACTCTCCCAATCTCATCAGTTCTCAAAAGCTAAGCAGGGTTGTTTTCCCACTTAGATGGGAAACCACCAAGAAGTCCAGGGTTTCTTCCCAGAGGCAGGCAATAGCAATCCACCTCTCTTCATTTCTTGCCTTGAAAACCCTATGGGGTCACCATAAGTCAGCTGTGATTTATTTATTTTATTGGGTTTATATCCTGCCCTATTCCAAAAAAGGCACAGGGCAGCTCACAAGGATACAAACAAACAACAATAACATATGATAAAGTGAAGTCAAAAACAATTAGCAATCCAACAATGAACAAGGAGACAAAAAAAACCCAAGATGGCAGTAAAACAGTGAGACTCTAGGGCAGTCTTTAATGTCTCCAACAAGATGACTAGTCCAACGATATTTCTGCGGTGTAATTGTGTGGGCAGGGAAGGCCAAGGTGAACTGAATGCCAACTGCCTCAACCAAAGGCCTGGTGGAAAAGCTCCATTTTCAGGTCCTGCAGAAAGACAGGTTGCTTACCTGTAACTGTAGATCTTCGAGTGGTCATCTGTGCATTCACACTCATGGGATAGAGCGCTCGCGCCGATCCCTGAGTTGGTACCTAAAAAGCCCGGGATTTTTCCGCGCTCGGCACCAGTGGGCATGCGCAGGCGTCCCAGTACGCATGCTCACCGGAGCCAGTGCGAGGATCCCGCCAGTTCCTTCCTGACTGCTGGAAGCCCCTACTGGAGGGAGACCGTCAGCAGTGGGGAAGGCGGGCGGGTAGTGTGAATGCACAGATGACCACTCGAAGATCTACAGTTACAGGTAAGCAACCTGTCTATCTTCTTCGTGGTCTCTGTGCTTCACACTCATGGGAGATTAGCAAGCCAGACATACCTGGAGGTGGGAAGACGGTCAACCAGAAGAGACAGCTTGCAGCACCACAGCTCCCAGACAAGTCCTCTGCTGAGCATGCACATCCAGAGCATAATGCTTCATGAAAGCATGAGGAGAGGACCAGGTGGCGGCCTTGCACATGTCCGTCAAGGAAACACCCTTCAGGAACGCCACCGACGTCGCCATCGCTCTAGTAGAGTGTCCACGAATGAGTCCAGGCAACAGCTTCTTCACCAGCAAGTAGCACAGTTTAATAGTCTCAGTAAGCCACTTTGAAAGCCGCTGAGATGAAATATTTGAACCCAATCTAGGAACAGCATAGGAAACAAAAAGATGCTGGTCCTGACAAAAACTCTTAGAACAACTCAAGTAAAAAAGTAACGCACGCTTAACATCCAAAGTGTGTCACTGATGTTCCTCGTCCGATGAAGGTATGGGGTAAAAGGCAGGTAACCAAACGTCCAACTTAAGGTGAAACTAGGAAACCACATTAGGTAGAAACGAAACATCAGGAGCCAACAACACTCCAGACTCATGAAAAACTGAGTATGGGTGGTCACAATGCATAGCCATGAGGTCCCCTACACAGCGTGCCGACGTGATTGCCACCAAAAATGCAGTCTTCCAGGATAGAAGCTGTAGGGAATAGGTTGCCATTGTTTCAAAGAAATGCCGAGGCAACCTATCCAATACTAACGGCAAATCCCACAACTGTGGAGGTGATCTAGACGGAGGATGCAATCTGACCAGTCCTTTCATAAATTGCTTCGAATAAGGATCAGCAAACATTGAATGCCCCTCAACAGATTCATGGTACGATGATATTGCTGATAAATAAACTTTAATAGAAGAAGAGGAAAGTCCAGCATCCACCAAGGACAACAAAAAATCAAAAATGACTGGTAGGCCCACCTGTTGGGGTGAGACTGTAGGGTCGGCCAAAAACCAAAGAAACTTCCCCCACTTCCTGTCATAGGAAGCACGGGTAGACAACTTTCTACTATTCAGAAAGACGTGCTGGACTCTGCTCGAGAATTCATAGAGTCGACGAACCACGCCGTCAGCTTCAGGTGAGGTACATTGTGATTAAACACGTGTCCTTCCTGGGCCGACAGAAGGTCCAGTTCCATCGGGAACTAATAAAAAAACCCCTTCACTAAATGAAGCAAAATCGGAAACCAGTTCTGCCAAGGCCACCACGGTGTGACTAGTATACATCTCGGTTTCTCTCTCGCTATTTTGTTGACAACTTTTGTCAGCAGCGGAAGAGGCGGAAATAGATACAGAAACCAACCATTCCACGGGAACATTAGGCCGTCTCCCAAGGACTCTGGATCCATTCCCCCCCTGGTGCAGAACAGGGGACACTTCCGATTCTGGGCTGTGGCAAAAACATCCACCTGAGGATATCCCCAGAGCTGGAACACAGGTTGAAGGAAGCGCCACTGCATCTCCCGTTCGTGTGGAAATGCTGCTCCTCTGCTCAACAAATCCGCCTGCAGTTTGAGTACTCCTGGAAGGTGCGCAGCCTTCACATAGATGCCATGCTCCAGGCACTCCATCCACAGTTCTATTGTTAGCGCACAGAGTCGTCGGGAGACTGTCCCGCCCTGCCTGTTGACATAACAAAGGGCTGTAGTATTGTCCATCAACAGGGCCACAGCCTTCCCCGCAACCAGAGGACGGAAGGACCGAAGGGCGAAATGAATTGCCAACAGTTTGAGATAGTTTATATGGCAACGAGTCAGCTGTGGAGGCCAAGGACCCCACACACACAGAGAATCCATGTGAGCACCCCAGCCCCATAAGGGCGCATCTGTGGTGATCGTAACTGTCGTTACAGGCAGATGGAAGGGAGCTCCCTGATAGATGTTGTCTCTGGATGTCCACCATTCCAGGGCCCGAAGGATCGAGGGTGGAATCGTGAACCTCTTTCGAGGTGAGTCCCGTAAAGGCCGAAACTTTCTGAGGAACCAAAGTTGAAGCCCTCTCATATGCAATTTTGCGAACAGCAACACACTGGTAGTCGCTGCCATCAGCCCCAGCAACTGTTGCAGGTGTTGTGCTGTGCCCCATTTCCAGCTTTGAAAAAGATGGATGAGATTGAAAATGTCTATCGCTCTCTGTTGAGGCAGCAAAGCACGATGAAGGTTTGTGTCCAACAGAGCCCCGATAAACTGAACTGTCCTTGATGGTATGAGATGGGACTTTTTCATGTTGACCTGCAGACCTAAGGTGTGAAGAAGATGAAGAGTGGTTGCAATATGGCCGGATAGACACTCTTCCAAATCCACCACAAGGAGCCAGTCGTCGATATACGGAAAAACGACTATGCCTTGAAGCCGAAGATATGCAGCTACGACAATCATCATCTTGGTAAACACCTGCGGTGCAGTACACAGGCCAAATGGAAGGGCTTTGAACTGAAAATGGTTGGAGCCTATCGCAAACCGGAGGAAATGCCTGTAAGCTGGATGGATGCTGACATTAAAGTAGCCATCCTTGAGATCCAGTGTTGCCATCCAGTCCCCTTGGTGGATGAGAGGAAGTATTGTTTGCAGAGCAGACATCCGGAATATAAACTTGTTCAGATTTCGAAGGTCCATAATTGGTCTCAATCCCCCATCCCATTTGGGGACCAGGAAATAACGAGAATAGAACACACACACACACCCCGTTCTGGCTGCTATTGGAACTGGTTCTATCGCTTGTTTCTGCAAGAGGTTGCTTACTTCCTCTAGCAGAGGGGGGGAAGGAGGTGTGGTAACAATCACTGACTGAGTCGGAACCTGAACAAAGTCTATCTTGTAACCTTCTGCTATGATGGAGAGAACCCATCTGTCTGTGGAGATGGACTTCCAAGCCGATAGATGGTGATGGAGGCGGATGTGATAAGAAAGAGGGCCGATGGTGTGTGTGGCAGAAAAGTCAAAGGCCCAGCTTCTGAGGGCGGGAGCCCATAGCCTCGTTGGTGGTCGCAGAAGGCGAGGCAAACCTGAACTTGTTGTTTCCCCGATAAGGAGATCTACTCTCCGTCTGAGAAGAGTGAGGTCTCCACAATTGGACAGGGGAAAATTTCTGATAAGGCCTCTTGGGCCAAGAGTTGTGCCACTGCTTAGGCTTGCCAGCCCTAGTAGACTCAGGGACGCCAAGGTTCCTTGAGGTCTTGATACTTTTATCCATTTCTCGAAGGACGCTAACAGTGGTGGAACTGAAAAGACTTTCACCTTCAAAAGGAAGGTCTTCGACATAAGCCCTGATGTCAGGCTGAAGAGCTGTAGACCGTAGCCAAGAGTGACGGTGCAGGGAGACAGCAGAAGTGAGGGTCTTGGCAGAGACATCCACCATGTGTTTTGACGCAGCCAGCTGTTGTTTGGCCATGGCAAAACCCTCTCTTTGTAGCTTCTTAAATGAAGCCCGCTTCTCCTCACTCATGGATGACATCAACGGTGTGAGCTGCTCCCAAACCAAATACTGGTAGCGAGCCATACATGCAGAGTAGTTTGGGATTTTTACTCCCAGAGCTCCTGCTGAGTAGAATCGTCTGCCAGCATTGTTGATTTTCTTGCCCTCTTTATTAGGTGGGGAAGAGTGGGTCTTACGCACCTTTGAAGATGACGAAACCACCACCGAATTAGGCTTGGGGTGGGAGAACAGGAACTCAGCACCAGCCTCCTAACCACGGTACATGTGGTCCAGGCGACACGTAGAGATTGGTGCGGATGCCGGCTTTGCCCAGGGCTCCTTCACTGCCTGCAGAATGACTTAAAGGAAGGGCCACAGCCATCGATGTATCCCTCTACATTATGTCGAACACAGTGTCATCAACGATTGGCTGTGGTTGGACTACTGGAAAAAGAAGAAGAAGATATTGGATTTATATCCCGCCCTCCACTCCGAAGAGTCTCAGAGCGGCTGTGAGGTGGGTGGGGCTGAAGAGGGCTTTCACAGCAGCTGTCCTTTCAAGGACAACCTCTGCCAGAGCTATGGCTGACCCAAGGCCATGCTAGCAGGTGCAAGTGGAGGAGTGGGGAATCAAACCCGGTTCTCCCAGATAAGAGTCCGCACACTTAACCACTACACCAAACTGGCTCTCCACACCAAACTGGCTCTCAAACAAGGGAGAGAGACTGTGCCATCTGCTTCACCAGGTCCCCATGAGATCTTCCGAGGGTGATATGGGAAGGTCCTCAGCAATATGCAAATCTGGCAAAGGTTCTGCTGCTCTGTCCGGATCATCGGTACCAACCTCGGAGTCCGATGCCGAAGACTCTCTCCTTGCAGAGTGTTCGGATAATATTGGGGTCGAAGCACGTTCGGGCAAACAGAGCAATACTGACCAATGAGCTTGTCGGTCCCCAGTCTGCTCTCTGCGTCTCTCGGGAGGAATCAACACCAATGCCGAAGGTGCATGCCAAGTGGCCAATTGATGCGAAAACCTCGAGAAAGAGGCTTCCGACCGCTGATCCTGTTCCAGCAACTCACGGGGAGGGTACCATGGGTATGGCGATGGATACGAGTACGGTCCATATGAGCAAGGCCACTGGCGTTGGTCCCACAATGGAGGAGGCGGGAAACGACACATCACAGCACTTGGCTCGAGTTTTTTCTGTCCTGTGATAAGCGGCAATGTTGCTAGAGGTTTGTTCGGCGCCGAAACCTCAACTTCCGATACCGAACCACTGTCGCTCCGACGATGAAACCCCGACCTGAATGAATGAGTCCATTGCGTTAGGTCTATTTCCTGCTCTGATCCCGAAAGATGTAGCAGCTGCGAGCTGCAGCTTCTCGGTACCGTCGGGCTTCGAGGACTGGGAGACGCCAGAATTCTCCTAGGTGGAGCTACTTGTGCTGACACCGACTCCATCGAGGCATCCTGAGATGGAGGAGTGTGGGAAAGTCTGTCCTTCTTCCGCTTCTCCTTCAATTTAAGCGTCTTCAGGAGGGACGATCAGGTCCCCGACTTGTCCCGACATTTCTTTGATGGTGTGGCTGCCACTAACCCTTCAGCGGGTCGATTTGTGGGTCGACCCCACTCTGGTGACGATGGATTGACCGATGTCGAAGCCAGAACCTGAGTAGCATCCCCCATCGATGCCAATGGATCCGCAGCCATTTTATGCGGGCGAAGAGCCGACTTGATTAAGGCTGCCGATAGCCTTGCCGCACGATTTTTTCGGGTTTGTTTCGAAAACCTCGAACAATGCAGGCATGAGTTTACACGGTGTCCCTCGCCCAGGCACAACAAGCAGAGGGAGTGACCGTCAGGGGGTGCAATTTTGCTACCGCACTTCAAGAAGTGTTTGAAGAACCCCCAACGCCTTTCCATAGGATCAGAGCCCACGAGGGAAGGGGGAAATAAAGTCCTGAGGGGCAAAGTCCAACACAAAGTCTTTTTTAAAAAACAACAACAACTAACTATTAATAGGGGAAAACAACAAACGGGCAAGAAGAGGAAAATCCAACGGATTACCAGGCACCAACCGGAGCAGTCAAAAGCAGATCCTTTCAATGCGGTGGTCAAGAAGGAACTGGCGGGATCCTCACGCTGGCTCCAGTGAGCATGTGTACTGGGACGCCTGCGCATGCCCACTGGTGCCGAGCGCAAAAAAATCCAGGGCTTTTTAGGTACCGATTCAGGGATCGGCACGAGCACTCTATCCCATGAGTGTGAAGCACAGAGACCACGAAGAAGATCTGTTGGAACCTAATGGGTTGAAGGTACTTTGCACCAAGTGACAGGCAAAGATAATGAAGGCTGCAGTGAAAGACTTATATTGAAGATAGGATTGCCGGGACTTACCTGGCTTCCGGCAGGGGACTCTATGGCATCACAGTGTTTTTTACCCAAATGCTAAAGCGTTCCCCGTGCAACGTGCTCAGTGCAATGACATCTCTTCTGGGTGACATCATCACGCAAGGCAAGTTGGGTGACAATGGAGCTCTTTGGGGGCAGGGCTCTCCCCACTGGCCATTTCTGTGCCAGAGAGCTGGGGCCCTGAAATCGTGGAGGGGAATGGGAACCCTAGTTGCAGTACCTACTGTCAACACACACACCCCAATCAAACTGAAATGCTGCCTATACAGAAAGAATTGCCAGGAGAGAACGCACATGCATCCCACCACACTAGTTTGAGCTTGTTCAGTGCATGAGATCAAGAACCAGGGGTGGAATTCTAGCAGAAGCGCCTTTGCATATTAGGCCACACACCCCTGATGTAGCCAATCCTCCAAGTGCTTACAAAAAAGAGCTTTGTAAGCTCTTGGAGGATTGGCTACATCAGGGGTGTGTGGCCTAATATGTAAAGGAGCTCCTGCTAGAATTCCACCTGTGTCAAGAACCAATAAGAAACCTTTTAATCTGCAATGAGAAACTTGGGGCTATCTGTGCTATGCATCAGAGTCCCAGTTGAAGGAAAGGGATCAGTCCTCTCCTCAACTTACCATTCTGGAAAAACAGACTTCTTAGCTGAAAGCCACACAACAGGTGAGCAGGGGGAAAGAATGAATGAAAAAGGGGAGATGGTTTGCTGTGAATTCCTTGCAATCATGGCACATGGCTAGAAGGCACAAGATCCAGTATGCTGCCATAGCTAGAGCACAGGACTATGGAGAAAACCCATGTCCAAATTCTCATTTACCATGACATTTCCCAGGTGGCACTGGGCCAGTCATTGTCAATCACTGAATTTATCTCAGGGCAGTTGTAAGATCAAAATGGAGGAGGGAAAATCCATGCATAGCACCATGAGCTTTCTGGAAGGAGAGTGAGATTAAAAATATAAGAAACCATCACCCACTTGACTACCATATAGGCAACTGAGTTGGCCAAGAACCAAGTCATCAATTACCGTTTTCGCACACAGCTTACCTCGCAGTCACAATCCTGTTCCCTCCACAGCGTCTGTCAGATTTCCCACCATCTGCGCCAGAGTTACAGGAAGTGCCGCAGCTTTTGCGTAAACTGGGTTTTAGTGGTTTACGTTTGCTATGCAGAAGCTGCAGCACTTCCTGTAACTTCAGCGCAGATGGTGGGAAATCCGACCAGACGCTGCGGAGGGAACAGGATTGTGCGAGGTAAGCTGTGTGCGAAAACGGTCAATGATAGATAGATAGATAGATAGATAGATAGATAGATAGATAGATAGATAGATAGATAGATAGATAGATAGATAGATAGATAGATAGACAGACAGACAGACAGACAGATATCCACTTGTATACAGCATTTTTTAAAAAATAGTCCTTTAAAAAGCAATTGATATCATTATTGTTAAAGCTTTGCTCAGCATTCATGTAAAACTGTGTATGTCTGATAAGGGAGTTCTTTGGTCATACTGCTATGCAAAGGAAAGCCAAAACTGCTTCTGCACTTTGAAGGCAGGGAATGTCCCACTCCAGGTCCAACTTCCCACAACCACTGCAAATGAGAGAAGGAGAAAAATTAAAGGAAAAACAAGGCCTTGTCTACTTTCAGGAAGTTCTTACCATAGAGTTTCTGGAGATTACCCTGTGTCACTTCCAGGTTACTATAGGAATTGTCAGGTAGTCTGTAGTAAGAACTCTGTGATAAGAAGTAGACGGGAAGCTGCCCTCCCACAACCTTCCTACAGGCTACCAGGCAATGCTTGGCAACCCTACTTTTTAAACCGAGTCCTGGATACTAAATACAGCACAAGCAGCCCCAAAGGATAATGTTTAAGGTTCCAAAGAAGTCCATGAGATGAACTAGACTGTTCAGAACAGTTCAAGAAAGAGCTCTTCTAGCTAAGGTTGCCACTCCCCAGCTGGGGACGGGATCCCATGGTTTGGAGGGCCTCGCCCTGTTTCAGGGTCATCAGAAATCAGGGGCGGGGGAAGAGGGAAATGTCTGCTGGGCACTCCATTATTCCCTATGGAGACTGATTCCCATAGGGTATAATGGAGAATCCACAGGTATCTGAGGTTCAGAGGGGGAAGGGTTGTTTTTGAGGTAGAGGTACAGATTTTCAGCATAGCATCCAATGCATCTCCTCAAAACACCCTCCAAGTTTCAAAAAGATTGGATGAGGGAGTCCAATTCTATCAGCCCCCAAATAAGGTACCCCTACACTTCATCACTTCCAATGGAGGGAAGGCAATTAAAAAGTGTCTGGTCCCTTTAAATGTGATGGCCAGAACTCCCTTTGGAACTGAGATACTAATATAATCTGATCCGCCTGTGTTACAAAATATCTCCTTAGCACCAAATGTTAAGTTTTAAATTGTTTATAAATTTTTTTTATTGTTAAAAATTGTAATTTAAATTGTTTTTACTATGACTGTTAGCCACACACACACACACTGTGGCTAATAGCCACTGATGTACCTCTGCTCCATATTATTATCCAATCCCCTCTTGAAGCTGGCTATGCTTGTAGCTGCCACCATCTCCTGTGGCAGTGAATTCCACATGTTAATCAACCTTTGGGTGAAAAAGTACTTCCTTCTCCACCCCCGTCTCCTGGCTCCACCCCCAAAGTCCCCAGGTATTTCTTGAATTCGACCTGGCAACCCTACTCCTAGCCTAGTAAGTAGAGCTCAGTATCAGACTCTTATCAAACCATAGGGGCTTCTCTAAGCTTTACCTCACAGATCAGCTGTTATACGTTCACGGGTCATGGGGGCGTCTTTAAGCTGTACCCCACAAATCAGTCCAGGTCTTAAAGAGAACATATTGATCAGTTCCATAGGGGAGCTGTCTGGAACTTGGTTGGGAACTGCCTGTCTCCAAATTTCTGGAGGTTTCACTGTGAGCCCGGAACTTTTAAGCAAGACCTTGGGAACTTTGGCATACTTTGTGTGTCCAGGACAGTGACCATAGATGAGATTTCAAAAAGCATCATTGAAAAAACACCAAGGAAGTTTCTTTCCAAGCAATATCCTGCTGAAAATGAATAGAAAAAGATAGTTTGGACCAGGCTTTGCTTTTAGAAGCAAACATTTACCAGAGACTGGGGGGGGGGGGGTGCAGGGGAATGGAGACTGCAACATACCTGAAGCCCAGCTAGGCAAAGACTCTGCATTAAGAGCCTCTTCAAACTTGATGTGGCCACTATGCTTGCCAGGATCACACTGCTTTTCCTGCCGTAAACACTTGAGTTATGAAGCGCAGGCACACATTACTAAGTACTCCACCTCACATGCCAGGAAGTCCTGTTTTGCAGCGGCTGTTCAGTATGGGAACACCGCCCATAAACAACCAAATGCCCGGTCTTCCCATTTTGTGTGTGTGCTGCAAGAAACACTTGTGTATTTGCAACAAAAACACAACATGCTATGTGAAACAAAGAAATATACTTCATTTGACAATGTCAGGTTTCTCTAACTTGGTCGTAGAAGGCACCATGAAGTCTCAGTCAGCCGAAGGTGACTCCACAGAGTTTTCAAGACAAGAGATGAACACAGGCTACTTGTAATTCTCACACTCAGCATAACAACCTTGAAATTCATTGGTGGTCTCCCATCCTAACAAAGTACTAACCCAGCAGACTCTGCTTAGCTTCTGAGATCTGACGATATCAGGCTCTCTGGAACAGAAGCATTCAGAGGTAGTTTGCCACTGCCTACCTCTGTGTAGGAAACCTAGATTTTCTTGGTGGTTTCCCATTCAAGTACAAACAGGGGCTGACTCAGCTTCCAAGACCCAGGCCCGTACATACTGGGGGGGGGGGCAGAGGGCCTGGCCGCTCCACCCAAACCCCCGTTCCACCTGTATGGCTCCTCCTTTCCACGCCACCACTCTCACTACCACACACTGGTTGCCATCACTGCTCTCCCTGCACCGTTTTCGTTGGCGCTGCTCTCCCCGCTGCTCTCGCCGCCCCCAGTTTCACTGCTGCTGCTCTCCTCTCTGCTATTGCCGCCCCATTTTTGCCACCGCTGCTCTCCCTCCTACTCTTGCTGTCCCGTTTTTGCTGCTGCCACTCTCGCCACCCAGTTATTGCCGCCGTCACTCTCCCCGCTATTCTCGCTGCCTCGTTTTTGCTGCTGTCACTCTCCTCACTGCTCTCAGCACCCCGTTTTTGCCACTGCCACTCTCACTGCTGCTCTCGCCGCCCTGTTTTCACCACTGTTACTGCTCTCATGGCCCTGCTCTCCCTACCACTCTTGCTGCCTCCGTTGCTCTCCTTTTAAATTTATTTTTTTCAATGTGTGATGTCATTTTGGGCCCCAGGGCCCCTCCACCTAAAATTTTATTCCCTGGGTCCCCCCACCTAAAATTTTCTGACTATGGGCCTGCCAAGATCTGATGAGAATGGGCTAGGGCCAATACTCCCTCTAAGCTGTGGAGTCTTGTGGGCAGAAATTCTACTTTTTGAGCTACTGGCATTAAAGTTGTGAGTGAGCAATTTGGCCACTGCATAAATCAGCTTGCTCTGGGGCCATTCTTCCTGAACTAAGACAAAAATGTACGAGTCAGAGGCTAAAAAACCCTTTGAACCAGCTCACACTAACTCAGCTTAGAGGGAACACTGGTCAGAGCTTCTGAAACCTAGTATCAGCATTTAGCATTCTACAGCTAGAAACTAGGTGGTATGACCAACGTTTGTGGAGGGATGGTGGCTCAGTGGTAGAGCATCTGCTTGGGAAGCAGAAGGTCCCAGGTTCAATCCCTGGCATCTCCCAAAAAGGGCCCAGGCAAATAGGTGTGAAAAATCTCAGCTTGAGACCCTGGAGAGCCGCTGCCAGTCTGAGAAGACAATACTGACTTTGATGGACCAAGAGTCTGATTCGGTATAAGGCAGCTTCATATGTTCTTGTGGGACAAGGGACAAGTTTAATCCCAAACTCAGCTGGCTTAAGGGAGCGACATTCTCACATAGTTATCTACTTCTCTAGACAGGGGGAATGAGCCCTTCCAGAACTGATGAATCACTGGGAAATTGTGCGCAACTGAAAACTCCATCTGTGGTGCTTTATTGACCACTCATTCCATCCAATATGCCGCGGCCAGTATTAGTTATATTGTCTGTATTACATCGCTTTCTAATTTTACAGTCCAATTTTATCGAATTGTTCACTGTGTGTTTTATACTTGTCTGGAAAACTGTTTTTAAATTTTGCAATCAGACTTGAGTCTCATTAGAAAGGTAGACTCTAAAATGAAGTAAATAAATAAACAAGGAAAGAAGAGGAAAAACCATTCCAAACAAGGGTGGAATTCTAGCAGGAGCTCCATTGCATATTAGGCAACACACCCCTGATGTAGCCAATCCTCCAAGAGCATACAAAAAAGAGCCTTGTAAGCTCTTGGAGGATTGGCTACATCAGGGGTGTGTGGCCTAATATGCAAAGGAGCTCCTGCTAGAATTCCACCCCTGATTCCAAGGAAATTTCAAATACCCAGGGCTTTTTTTGAGCAGGAACAGTTCCAGTTGGCTTGTCAACATGGGGTGTGGCCTAATATGCAAATGAGTTCCTGCTGGGCTTTTTCTAAGAAAAAAGCCCTGCAAATACCCAAGTCAAGGCCCAAGACTGTGCACATACATTTCCCACCAGCAGATGTGCAATGATATCTGAATAAACTTGCATGTCTGCAAAGAGCCCACCTCTAACTATGGGGGGGGGGGGTGGCATTCATAGACACAGGCTCCTTAAAACCCACTGACACCATAACTTGCATCCCTCACCATTTGCTAGCCCACACTAGTAATCTGCATGAGCTTTTGCACTTTGATACCACTGCTCATTCAGCAAGCTCTGTCCAAGTCCGTTTTGACTTCCTTTTCGCCTGGGGCGCAAATCTTTCATTTGGTGGATTAGACAGACAGACAGACAGACAGATTCAGCCCTGTGCATCTGCCCACCGATATGCCCTGGCCTTAAAAGCACACAAGGTGTGGCAGAGACGGCAGGCTCCCCCGATTGCGTCATGGACTAAAAAAAAAATATCAAACAAGATGGGATAGATTGCTGCTTCTGCGCTAGGTACTTTAGCAGGGACGGTTTGACTTTTGGCCCTGACACATATGCCAATGGCAAGACAAACTCGAGGGACCAACAAAAAAAAGAATGTGTGTTCACAGCTGTACAGTGCACCAATACAGATTACATGTTTTCAGGGTTGCGGCCACAACAGAATGCTAATTAGCATACTGGAGTGATGAGAACGGCTGTAAGGGCCTTATTGTTCCCATTATTTCATGCAGCCCAGCTGCCTTTGTTTATATCACTTATCCTCTCGTGCCACAGGTTTTCACTCCAAAAATACTATCCCAATACAATGTTAATATTTAAAAAACAAAGAGGTGGCAGATTGTCATTTCTGTGTCAGTCTCAAACTGCGGAACTGTTAAGCTGTTCAGGGTTCGGTATTTAGAAATAATTTAACAGCCGTCTTCCGACACCGACTGCATCCTAACGTAATGGCCGACGATGAGAACCAGCCGAATGCATAACTATCTTGACATCACTTATGAGATTTAGATTGGTCAGTTAATGGAAGTCTTTACCAAAATCAATACCATAACAGCTTCTCAAAATGAATGTGATTTTTTTTTAAAACACACACAGCACTGTGAACAATAAGTACAGAAATATACCACCTTTATATACAACACAAAGGAATCGAAATCTGAAATTAAAAAGCAATTATATAGATGAGGGGGGGGGAATGCTCTCTCTCTTCGAAGTGGGGTTACAGTTGAAATAAACACACATAGGAAAGTTTTGCAGAATATTGAGATGTTATTCTAGTTTCTCAATAAGTAAAAGGAAAAAAGCAGGGTTTTAAGGGGTTCCTGAGCTTGGAAGTAATAACAATGAGGCTTGTGACAGATGAAACAGGGCGGCAAAGTTTGAAAAGATACAATTCACTGAATTCCACTTTGCAGTTCTTTAGGGAGAGAGGCAGGTTAGTAAATAAACAAATGAATAAGCACTAATTTCACTGGAAACAATTTGATGCTTATTTAAGAAGTGCCACCAAAGAGTTCAGGTTTAAAGTGCTAAACTGATGAGAAATCAGAGCCTCAGCTATATTTCAAGACAGAAGTAGCTGGCTGTGAATCTACAGGAATGGAGGGAAGATATTCCATGTATTCCAGGAATCTGAGATAGGGTTGCCAAGTCCACCGTGGCTGGTACCATAGAGTTTCCTCCCAAATTGCTAGAGTGTCTCCACGTGAAACCATTGAGTTTCCCGCAAATTCCTAAAGTGGCCCTGTGCAATGTGCCCGGCGCGATACATCACTTTTGGGTGCCGCACATGCCAAGTGGTGACGGGACTCTTTGGGGAGGCGGGGATCTCCCCAGCGGCCTCGTCCCTGTCAAACCAGTTCACCAAATGAGGGATCCCCCACCCCTGTAGGGAATTTGGGAGCCCTAATGTGAGACTCGGAGTGTAAAACGTGTTCTGTGAATGAGCCCAGATCAGCTCTGTCTGAAATGAAGTCCCAACCAAAGGACTGGCAAGAGAGGAAATTATGACTTCGTTCAACATTCTGAGTTGTCATAAACCCTCCCTCTCTAATATTCCTCACATATTTGTCTACATTAAATCATACTATATCCACACTTTAAAGGACATTTCCTCATTACAGGGCTACCAGGTCCCTCCCGGAAATTGTCAGAGGATGAGGGAGTAGGGTGGTCAGATCCAGGTTGGGAAACTTCAGAGATTTGGGGATAGAGCCTGGGGAGGACAGGGACCTCAGTAGGGTATAACGCCAGCCTCCAAAACATCCATTCCCTTCGGGGGAACTGATCTCTGTAGTCTATAGATAACTGTAATTTTGGAAGATCCCCAGCTCCCACCTGGAGGCTGACATGCCTACTTCATTTAGTTCTCCAGTGACTGCTCCACCAGCTTCAGATAATACTGTTATTTGGAACTGCCATCCCAGTCCGAAGTCTTTTTTGCTCACAAATCCTCAATTGCTTGTAACTGATTCACCCAGTGATGAGTTTCTGACACCATACTTGTCCAATTTTATCATCCCACCATGCCAAAGAAAACCTCAAATCCATTGTGGCATACCTACTGCTGAACAAAGTCAAATCAATTTCTTAAAATACTAATACTGTGAAAAAACAGCTCAGGATGAGTGTGCATTAAAAAAAAATCCCCTTCAATACTTCATCAGTCACTAGTTATTCATATTTGAATGAAAGAATGGAAAAAGTCCCACCGCAAACAGGGTGGGGTTTTTCTTTTTGGGTGGAGAGGGGGTGAATACGGATCCTGGAAAGTATATAGTCACTGAGCAGATACCCCGATATGACTAAAAAAAAAATCACCTCAGGAAGCAAAGTGTTCGTTCAGCAACAACATTTATATCACATCCTTCCTTCCATCATGGACTACAAGACAACACACTTAAGATTTCTAGATGGTTTTCCCCAACCAAGCTTTGGCCATATATCTGCTTAGTTTTAGCAAGGCTGTTGCATCAAGTACCCTCAAACCCTGTCTTTTAACATATTAACAAAATCTGAGCCATGATTTGGGAAACCCTTTAGGCTGCTTTAAAAAAAAAAATTGGAATCCGATTCCTCAACTCTTTCTAATCTAAGCATGGTGAGATCCATATCTTGTGGTGGCCTGAGACAGGGCCTTCTCCGTCACACACCAGAACTATGGAACTCACTCCAGGGATATTCATTGGTTGCTTTCTTTCACCGTCCTCTGCCTTTGCCCAGTTTATTCTTCTTGTACTTTTGGAAGGAAGACATTGTGGTGTACCACAAAAGAAGTTATAGGTATATGCACTTGTGGAAGTTGGGGAAGTTAAAATTGGTGGACATGCTTTACTGCACTCCCCTTTTTATGACACTCTTAGATGTGCTTCTCTTACTCCTGTCCTCCAGAAAACTCCTGGTAGATCAGAAGAATTGTACACTTCCCTCCTTCTCTCAGACCACGAATCTTGGATTACACAGAGAGAGCCACCAGATTTCCTGCAGCCACTAGAGTCTACATTTATTCATTTATTGAATAATCGCTATTTTATATCATCTATGTAATGGTGTTTATGTAAAAATTCTGGTACTGCATGACCTCCACAGAATACCAGGGTTGTGGTGAAGAAGCAGGCATGGCAAACCACCTCTGAACGTCTCTTGCCTTGAAACCATCACCCCATGGGTCACCATAAATCAGCTGTGACTTGATGGCACTTTCCACTATCACCACCTCCCACCATTTATTTCTGTGCTGGTCTATGACCACAATCAGGGCTTTTTGTTGTAGCAGGAACTCCTTTGCATATTAGGCAACACCCCCCCCCCCCGATGTAGCCAATTGTCCTGGAGCTTACAGTAGGCCCTGTACTAAGAACCCTGTAAGCTCCTGGAGGACTGGCTACATTAGGGGTGTGTGGTCTAATATGCAAAGGAGTTCCTGCTACAAAAAAAGCCCTGACCATAATAATTCATTCACTCATGCCTGTCTTCCGCCATTGAATGAAGACTTTCGTTCTGACTGGCATTCCCTCTTATTTTAATTACCATTCTCCTATTCTTTTAAATATACATTTTAGTTTTTAATTGCTTTTATTATCCATTTTTATGATGCTTTGTTTTAACCATTACCCACCCAGGGATGAGGCAGAAAAGTGGGTACAGATTTTGTAAATAAGTATCAGCTTTAGCAAGGCTACTGAATCATGTGCTTTTAGACCCTATCCTGGGATCGATCAGTACGGAGATAAAATCTGAACCTTGATTTGGGGAACCCTTTAAGGTTGCTATTTAAGGATCAGACTGGGATCAGCATTCATATCCCAGCACTCTTCTTTGCAATACACTGCGAAAGTGACATGTGCTAATGGTGAAACACAACAGATCCATCCACTGGTATGAGAAGCTACAGGTGCTTTCTAGTAATCCCGGCTATATGTGAAAAGGATGTGAAGTGTCTGTCTTCTGAAAAGCCTTAATGAGCTGATTTAATGTTTTCAACAAACCCACATGGCGTTGAACCATGGCTATGCCACAGGTGCGCGCCAATCTAAATATGCATCAGTTTCCCAGCTATGACCATTCCCCCTACTGTGGACACAACACAGATTTGTTTAATTGGTTCCAGGAGCTAGCTAAATTGCCCAGCTGCTTTGAGTTTAGGCCCCCAACTAGTTTATATACCAATAATAATAAAATAAAAGTTATTTTATAGCAACCCAAGCTATTACAGGGCTTTTCTTAACATAGGGAAAGAAACCTGCCTTTTCTCTATACTAGATTTCACGTTAAGAAATCCTTTTTCCTGATTCAGAAGAAACAAAAAAGTAACAAAAATAATAAAGAGATTAAATAGTTGTAAATTATCTTCTTTTTTTAAAGCCCTGCATGGTCTATGTGGCTCTTTCACGCATATTGTGTGGCTCCTGAAGCCCCACCACCTCATCAGCTGGCTTGGAGAAGGCATTTGTCTCTTTAAATCACTTCTCTAAGCCAAGCCAGCTGGCAGCTTGAAGAATGCATTTCAAGTTAAAGTTGCTTTCTTTCCACTTCCACCTCCCTTCCTTCTCTCAAACATCTGATATTTATGTCTTGTGGCTCTCAAGCTTCTCGCGTTTATTCTGTGTGGCTCCTACATTAAGCAAGTTTGGCCACCCCTGGTCTAAGACTCGCTTTACCATATGCAACAGATAAGAAAATGGTACCACAGCTTAGTAGATAATAAACTTTGTTATATTGAGGAGGAGCATTCATTTAGCAGGCTGCTCTTCACACTGTCACTTTTTTTTAACCTTACAGCCACTGTGCAGGAGGGTGATTGAAAACCTCCAAGAAAATCAGCTGCTGTTCCTGAGCTCAGGGGCTGCAATCAAACATGGCTATGTGAGCGCATGAGGGAAAACCATCAGGACTACAGCATCAGGATTCTTTGAAGTTTCTGCTCGAAACAGTTCGACTGTTGAAGGGGCAAGCAAGCTTTCCAAATGATTTTTTTAAAAAAAAAATCAGCAGGCAGTGTAAACGTCAAAGAATCCTCCAGCTCTCAAGCAGTTCCCTGAACTATTGTTCATTGTGGCCTTGCCAGCACCCTCTAAATACACCAGCCAATTGAGATGTCCCCAGACCAGAGTCTAAGTGTCATTCTCATAACTCATCTTGTTGAACCATCACTGGATACAGCTTGTCAGTCTTGAGGGGAAGAAAGAAGAAGCAGAAGAGGAGGAGGAGGAGGAGGAGGAGGAAGATGAAGGGAAAGAAGACGAAGAAGAGGAGGAGGAAGAGGATTTCCCTCCCCCTCCCCTGCTTTCTGATGACCCTGAAGAGGGGCAAGGGCCTCAAAACTAGGGAATCCCCTAGGCTGGAAACATGTATGCATCAGAGGCCCCAAGCTCTTTTGTTAGTTTTCTTATAGTTTCAAATGCTTCTCTCTCTCTCTTTTCAGGGGAGAGAGGCAAGAATCCATGTTTGTATCCCCAAGTGTCTAACTGTACTGCAAAAGCAGGGAAGGGATATCAATTTAGGCTGAAAGGCTGGTGAAGGGGGGGGGGGGTCACCCTCTTCCCACCCATCCCATTTCCCTGATTGGAAATGCCCTTCCACCCCTGCTTTAAATCCCAGTCAGGGAGATGGACCAGGACCATACAAGTGGTGGTAGAAAGTGCCGTCAAGTCCTAGCTAACTTGTGGTAACCTTGTAGGGTTGCCAAGGCAACAGGTGAACAAAGGTGTTTTGCCATTGCCTGCCTCCATGTAGCAACTCTGGGCTTCTTAGTAGTCTCCCGCCTAAGTAGTAACCAAGGTTGGCCCTGCTTAGTTTCTGAGATCTGAGGAGACTAGACTAGCCTGGGCCATTCAGGGTAAATCCCACATCTGTACCAGGGTTGGAGCTTCTGTGAGTCATTTTTCACTTCTTCAGATACAGCTAGCTCAGTTCTTCAGTGACTTGCGAGCAGTGACTCACAAAAAGCTTATACCCTGCCACAAATGTTGTTAGTCTTAAAGGCGCTACTGGACTCTCGCTCTTTTCTACTGCTACAGAAAGACCAACATCTTGATCTATCTTTGTACCTGACTTTCTTCCTTCTTTAGGGTTAAAGTAACCATGAAAATGAGAGAGAGCTATTGCTTACCAGTGAAACGGCAGAGAAGGAAAGAGTCTGTCCCTTCCTTCCTACCTATCCCAAACCTATATCCAGAGCTAGGGTTGTCAGCTTCCAGGTGAGGCCTGGAGATCTCCTGCTTTAACAACTGATTCCCAGCTGGCAGAGATCAGAGATGGCTGCTTTGAAGGGTAGACTCTATGGCATTGTACCATGCTGAGACTCCTCCCTTCCCCAAACCCCACCCAGTCCCAGATCCACCCCCAAAGCCTCCTGGTCAGAGGTGGCCGAACTGTGGCTCAGGAGCCACATGTGGCTCTTTCACACGTATTATGTAGTTCTCAAAAGCCCCTACTGTCCTGTTGGCAGGCTTGGAGAAGACATTTAAAGTTAAAGTCGCTTTAAATCATTTATAAAAACCAAGCCAGCTGGCAGCTTGGAGAATGCATTTAAAATTAAAGTTGCTTTCTTTCCACCACCCCTCCCTCCCACATCTGGCGCTTATGTCTTGTGGCTCCTAAACATCTGGCTTTTTTCTATGTGGCTCTTATGCTGAGCAAGCTTGGCTACCCCTGCTCCAGGCATTTTCCAACACAGAACTGGCAACACTAATCCGGACCCAAATAGCTGTCTTTTCAAACCTCAAGCACCATGTGTGGTTTTGGCCCTCGGAACGATTGCCAAAGAAACAGATTTAAAACTCTCCAAATGACATGTAAAATTGGTTTCACGTGCTATCCAATGCAACTTCGTTTCTCTAAACAACTGTCTGGATCATCAGAAGTGTGGATAAATGAGTTCCCATATCAACAGACAGCCATGTAGGAACACACACTGAAACCAAAAATAAAGGACTTCCAGATTGTATTGCTTTAAACTGATAGAACTGGATAGCACCAATGCACGGTAATAAACTGATTATGCCTCTAATCAATGGATATTTGTATAAGTGCCAGGCATAAGGCATAAGTGAGTCCATGTGTTAATCAGAAGGCAAGCGTTTGCTGCAGACGGCCTCCATGCGAGGAGAGGGAGGCAGTTCTCTTTCGCTTCAGGATAAAAAAAAAATCCCCCAACTGGACTGAACAGTCTTTACCAGGGGTGTCGAACTCAGTTGTTATGAGAGCCGGACCTGACATAAATGAGACCTTGTTGAGCCGGGCCACATCAGGCCGGGTCATGTGTGTACCTATCTAAGATTAGGTAGCAGAGATATAAAGGACACAGACAAACACAATTAAAGATTTTCTTTAAAAAAAAAAACCTTAAAAACATGTTTAAAACATTAGCACTAATGGGTCTTAAAAGTGCTTTCTTTGTGTGATTCAGGGAACCCGGCAAAGGAAGCTTTGGCTCTTTCCTTCCTTCCCCAGGAGACTAGGAGGGGGAGGAGCCTCAGCCAATAGAAGGAAGAGAGGCTTGGCTCAGTAGCCCTGCTGTACGATTGAGAGAGCCTGGAAAAGCAAGCTATTCCTCCTCCCTTCCTCCCCAAGGGAAGAGCCTCAGCCAATGGAGAAAATAGAGGTTTTGCTCTGTAGCTCATGTGCAATTGAGCAAGACTTGCAAAGCAAGCTATGATGCAGAAGGAAGCAAGAGAGACGGAAGTTTCAGGTAGGTGGCTGTGTTGGTCTGCAATGAATGAGCAAGGTTTGAGTCCAGTAGCACCTTAAAGACCAAAAAGATTTCTAAGGTGTACAATTTTGAAGAAGATATTGGATTTATATCTCGTCCCATACTCTGAATCTCAGGGTCTCAGAGTGATCACAATCTCCTTTACCTCCTCCCCCCCCACTACAGACACCCTGTGAGGTAGGTGGGGCTGAGAGAGCTCTTACAGCAGCTGCCCTTTCAAGGACAACTCCAACAAGAGCTATGGCTAACCCAAGGCCATTCCAGCAGCTGCAAGTGGAGGAGTAGGGAATCAAACCCGGTTCTCCCAGATAAGAGTCTGCACACTTAACCACTACATCACACCGGAGGGAGAAGGAAGCAGATGACAGCCAGTTGCTCAGGGGCCTGATGGAAACCCTCCAGGGGCCTGATTCAGCCCCTGGGCCGTATGTTTGACACCCCTTGTCTTAACCAAAGATGAGCATATTAGCTAACTATTTAACTAGAGTATCTGCTCCTTTTCCCAAAGGCATAGGACAAGGAGCCCTTTATCTGAAAATGTCTTCTATTCCATTGTAAAGTTCTAATAGGTTTGCCAACTCCTAGTTGGGAAATTCATAAATATTCAGGGAGTGGTGCCTGGGGAGGGCAGGGTTATGCAGGGAAGAGACCTCAGGAGGCGATAATGCCATGGAATTCACTCTCCAAAGCAGACCTCCCCCCCCACACCCGCACACGGAAACTAATCTCTGTAGTTTGTAGATCAGTCGTGTTTCTGGGAGATCTCTGGGTCACACCTGGTTGTTGGTAACTTCCAGGTTGCACCTGGTGGTTGGTAACCCTTACTACGGTCCAGTCAACACCCCTTCAAAAGAGCTTTAAAAAGCAGCAACACCAGTTTCATCACACTGAAAGCTGGAATCCTGACACTCTCACAGTGGTCCTCTCCCACAGGAAGAGTTGGGCCAGCTAGCGAAATACTTTTCGAATACAGGATGTTTGACGTTTATTATCTTCAATGAGTGAGTTGAGTCAGGGGTGTATTGTGTGAGTGGGCACAAGAGAGAGAGAGAACCTCTACTAGATATAAAGCTATTGTAAAAACTGGGAATTTCTCAGAGTTTTCTCAGTAACCCCAGACGCTGGCAAGTCTCGGAGGTTAGGAGTTTCATAACTGTTGGGCAGACAGAGGGTGGGGTAATTTAGAAGAGAGAACAGGACACACATTTGTCTCAAAAGCTATGCCCATTCTCCTCACAGCCCGAGCCTCTGACCTCAGCTGTACTTCACCCTGTCAATGAGAAAAGGGCACTCTGCACAGAGGACCTGCCTACCTTAGGACCTGCCTACCTTAGGGACCGTCTCTCCCCGTATGAACCCCAGAGAGCACTGAGGTCAGCAGGGAAGAACCTGCTGACTATCCCCGGGCCAAAAGAGGTAAGACTCCAGAGTACCCGTACTCGGGCTTTCTCTGCTATGGCTCCACAGCTGTGGAATCAGCTTCCAGAAGAAATGCGGGCCCTGCGGGACTTTGAACAGTTCCGCAGGGCCTGCAAGACCATCTTGTTCTGAACGGCCTTCACCAGCTGAAACTACTAAACTACCAAGCAAACTTGCCAGCGATTATAGCAGCAACTACACTAATGTTTTTAGAATTTTAATAGATTTTAATCAATTGTAGTTAAATGTTATTTATTGTACAATGTATGTATTAACTTCTTGTTGTTAGCTGCCCTGAGCCGCTTTGGCGGGGAGGGCGGGATACAAATAAAATGTGACTGACTGACTGACTGAGACTCAGAAACACCCTGCTTTTAATTGCCGTGTTTTGTGCCTCACTTTCAAGTATTCAACACGCTGCATGTACACTACCGTCTCATTGTTTTTACAACACCCACGTAGGGTAGGCTAGTATTGTGGTAGGAGGGGCTGAGGATTTCTCAGCAAAAGCTACCTAATGACAAACATGAGATTCAAATGAGGAACTGTGACCAATTTCGCACGCCCTTTAATCTTGGTTTAGTCCTGTCCCTAAGCTGACATTCTACACTAAAACCATAGAATCACAGAGTCATAGAATTGGTTTCTCTGATTCTAGTGCAGAATATCAGTTTGGGGACAGGGTTAAACCAGGATTAAAGGTCTAGTGCGAAATTGGTTTGCCTCTGTCTCTTTAGCTGCTACGCTAAACCAGCTCTGCATTACATGTCCCAGTTTTCGAGGGCCGAACACGGATGACACTCATCTCAGCCTTAGCCTTTCGACGACTGCCAGGGGTGTAATGATTTCACAGTAAAGAAAGGCTTCATTTAGTTGTACACTTTAAACTGTGCAGGGTTTTCTTTTATGTTTTAACATAGCTTTTTATAATGTTTTATGTAGGTATTTTCTTATACTTTTATGAGGCTGTTATCCGGCTTGAACCGTTGTGGATAGGACAGGGTTGTAAATCTATGGTTAAATAAATAAATACCACATGGGAAGCCAATGTTACAGATGCCAGGCAGCTGTGCAAAGCAGACCTTGGGTCAGGGGAGGAAGACGTTCTTTACCCTCTGACGACGGTCCAAGATTGGGGACAAAATGATAAGTTTTCTTTGACAAAAAAGTTCCCGCTCCATGGGACTTCAGAGCATCTCCAAATAGGAGTTCTTCCGACACCAGGCAGCCATCCCCGTTCATGTGTCATGTTAGCACAACCACACCAACAAATAAACCTGCACTGCTTCCTTATAATCACATCCACAAAATATTGTAGTGGCTGGTGCTTCTTTTATGTTTAAAAGCTAGCCAAGATAGTATTACACTACATGGATGTGCCCCAAGTTCTCAGTAGGGAAGCACATAACCCCACCGTGCCTTCCTCTTCAACAAAGTTTATGATGCCTCTCGGGATAGATCCCTTCATTTCTAATTCAGGACAGCAAAGGGTGTCAGGCAGGCCTTTTTTTGTAGCGGAAGCTCCTTTGCATATTAGGCCACACACCCCTGATGTAGCCAATCCTCCTGGAGCTTACAGTAGGCCCTGTAAGAAGAGTCCTGTAAGCTCTAGAAGGATTAGCTACATCAGGGGTGTGTGGCCTAATATGTGACCTAATCTGGGTATTCAATGCAGCATAGGATCGGTGATGTTTAACCCATGCACACCAGGCAATCCACCTCCAACCAAGGTTTGCACAAGCCTTTCCCATGCTTCCATTTCCCCCATCAAAATGTAAGAGATGTAGAGGGGAATGCAAAATCCACCAGTAGAAACAGAAAGGACAAAGTACCATCTATCAACTGCATCTATAAATGCAGGCTTTCCCCCTACATATGTTAAATTCAGGATTGGTACAGTTTTATGTCCTCTGCCAGCAACTACATGTTTGAGCTGACTTTTCATCTAAACGGTTAGGTATTTAGCCAGGGATAGACAACTTAAGCTCAGATCTGAGCCTGGGTCTTCTCTTATACAAGCATCATTTGAAACAGATGTGCTGAAAGTGGATGGTCACCACAGGCTTTGGTGCTTCAGATGGCAATTGTAGTGGAAGAACACCACTTTTTTTCCACTAAAAGAATTCTCAAAGACTCTTCGCAGCATGCCTCTGTGTCCCTCTGCACTGTCTTTCTAACTATCATTACGCTACCAAGTTTCTTTTTTTAGGAAGCCTTTGTTTCAAGATCCAGTACAAGTGGGATCTACCAGGCTCTTTTCGTGAAGGCAAATCTCCCCGTACATCTTGGAAGTCTTCAATTTAACAAACAACAGAATAATAAGAAGAGATAACAATAATTATAGCCATAACTACTTAGCACTTATATCGTGCTTTGTGCGATGGGAGTGCTGAGCAGACATTAAGTAATTAGCCCTCACAACGCCCATGTGAGTTGGAGAAGTATAATTACCCGTATGCCACAGATGGAGAGAGAACACAGAGAGGTTACCTGGCTTGCAACAAATGTGGGACGATACACACACAAGCTGTCTGCACAGGGAAGAAACAAAGCACCAAAATGCCTGAAGCCTGACCTTAAATATGCATACGTGTGAACAAGATTGTGCAATTGGAATTGATTCACAGACATAGCTTGTGAGGAGGAGCAGCAGAGCACAGAAAGCTTTTTTTATGCATGCATTCCCAAGTTGCATCTCTGGAATCTCCAGCTAAAGGACCTTAAACCAGGGGTGTTAAACATGTGGCCTGAAACCACCCCGCCCAGGGCTTCAATCAGGCACGCGGGGCTCTCTTCTTCCCCCTCCTGTCTTCAGCCCCGTTCTACATTCTTTAATCACAGCATTAAGCTTCTCATTTCAGTGTGAACATCGGGCTCTTTCACACATGTTCACACTGAAATGAGAAGCTTAATGCTGTGATTAGAGAACGTAGTTCCTAAATCATTGTGCCATTAAACTGAAGAAAGAATTGAAACGTCATCAAAATCTAGAGAGACGTCTTTTCAAGAAAGCGGCTGCGTTGAAGCTACACTCCTCAGGAGCACCCACCTTGTGAATTTCAGTTGGACTATTTCCAAGTTTGGACTTATATCTATTCATTTGGGGACAGGGTTTTTTTGGCCCCTTGGGGTTTCTGTTACTTTAAAAGGCCCTAGCACCGCCGGCCTCTGTCATTATTGTATTATTATGTGTTGTACACAATCCTTATATTTTTGCAAACTGAAAGATGGTGTATTACTTGGTGGCTTTGATCACCCCCTGGAGAAAATGGCTGCTTTGAAGGGTGGACTGTATGGCACTGCACCATGTTGGGGCTCCTCCTCTCCCCAAACCCTGTCCTATCCCGGATCCACCCCCGAAATCTCCAGGTATTTTCCAAAACAGACCTGGCAACCCTAGGGATATCACAAAATGGCATAATAGCTCTGAGGGGAAGGGTCTGTCATAAAATGTTGACTTCCAGTGCAGCTGTGACAGAGTGCTGGTTGGACAGAGACCGATCCTCCACTAGGGCTTCACTGTGAGGGGAAGGCTGTGTGCACTGGCAAAGATGTGGCAATGGATATGTCATCAGGGACTCTATGAAATGTCTCATACCCCTGATGGTTTATCTTGAAAACCCCTACAATGCATCAAACCCATAAGCCTTTGTTTTCCAGTCACTTTTCTCAAAACTTAAATTTCCTGTACATTTTATGCACGTACAATTTATATTTTTATATATATAGTGTATTTGTATCCTGTACTATTTATGCATGCACATTTTTATATATTTATGCATGTACAATTTAGGATAGATAGATGATAGATAGATAGATAGATAGATAGATAGATAGATAGATAGATAGATAGATAGATAGATAGATAGATAGATAGATAGATAGATAGATAGATAGATAGATAGATAGATAGATAGATAGATAGCCCTGGAAGCTGAAATCTCAAATTTAAACTTGTGGAAGTCAAAGAGATGCATTCTCATCTGGCTGTTTTTCTGTTCTAAAGGTTCCACTGTAAGACACTGTTTTTCTTTAGGGGAAAAGTCCCAATTTCTCTTGGGCCAGGGGACAACATTCAGTCAGAAATTAACCTCTTACCCTCATCCTTCAATTCAAGATTTCAGTTTCCCATGATCGCTTTTTCTCTTAAAACTTGGGGCAAAATTCCTTGCAACTGAGTGTCATGTATAATTTTGGCTCTCCGTTAACAAGGAAATTCCACAGCATAAAGGGACTATTCCTCTTCTGGGGGGTCGGTGGGGGGAGTATGGCCATGCCTTTATCTGAAATAAGTAGTCCCAGACATGCACACGTACACACATATAAAAGACTTCCTTTCGATGGCATGCCTTGTATAGCAAGAAGGGTTAAATTTATGTTCCATTACAAGACCTCCTCCCCTTTATTCTTCTCCTCCCCCCCCCCTTCCTTTTGGTTTCATCTTCTCAGTAAAACACATAACTTAAAATGAAATCAAATATTAAAAATGACAGACTATATAAGTGCTGTGAGTAACTTCAGGTCACGGAGGGAGGGAAATGCAGGCAAGTTGTCAGGCACTATCTGTCAGAGTGAATTAGAAACAATCAACAGAGACTGAAAGGGAAGGTGATTGTTATTAAGCAGTGGGGCTGTGAGCAAGCTACCCAGATGTGGTCATGCATATAAAGAACAGGAAACAGCAGTTTAATTCAGGAAGCAGTGGCGAATGGGGCAGCACAAAGGATAAAAGTCTTTTGTCGCTAATAAGCTGGAAGTTACTTTGATAACAGCGGGGTGAGAATCGAGAATAAAACACATTTTCCTTTCCCCACCATACACCATTAATATCACAGAAATGTGGTAGAAAGAAATGTGTGGCACACGTTAAGATTAGTTGCCAGGCCTTGCCATCAACAGCAACACAATGTCACAGCTCATATTATTAATTAGGAAAACCACGATTGGCTACGTCTCGGTGACAGGAGGGGGAGGGCCATTTGCTCCCGTACCTAGGCAGCATGTTCAAAAACTGGAACTCGGCACAACACACACAAAAAAGGGGGGGGGGTAGTCATAAGCGCATCATTGTTTCAAGAGGTGCACCGCTAAATGGTTTTTGTGCTTTTTCTCCACCCTTTTCTTAGCCCATGGGAAAGGTGAATAATTGGAAACAGTCTAAATATAATGAAGACCATTTACATGGTGGCTAAAAATAATTTTATTTGCAGACAGGGCTTGATTTCAGATGGGGTGGGGAAGAAAAAGGAAATAAGAATTTTGTAAGTAGGCATTTTGCAATTATCCATCCGGGCCTGAATTGGGCATCGCTTTGAAAACAACACCAAGATTACAGATTTTAAAATAATAATAACAACAACAAATTATTCTTCTTCACAAAGATTCCCTACAGTGGATGAATGAAATTAAACTGGGTTTCAGACCTGATCAAAATACTCAAAGTATGAACTACAAAGTAGAATTCTATTGAATATCTGGCTAGCAATTCATGACCCAAATCAGTCACTGATTTGTGGGTGTATGAATATTATCTTCCCCGGCAAACCCAATCTCGTTAGATCTTGGAAACTAATCAGGATCATCCCTAGTTAGTACTTTGAAGGGAGACCACCAAGGAAGTCCAGGGTTGCAATGCAAAGGCAGTCAATGGCAAACCACCTCTTGCCTGGAAAACCCTACAGGATTGCCATAAGTCATTTTCGATCTGACAACGCTTACCACCATCAAGTAAGCTACACATCCATAGCCATCCCTGCCACGAGGCAAACTAGGTGACTGTCTAGGGGGCCTGCCTTCTGGGGAACCCAAATTGGGTCCCTCTCATGTGACTTGGTGATGTTATCAGTGCAATTTCTGGGGGCACCAGAAATTAACTTTGCCTAGGATGCCAAACAGTCTAGGGTCGGCCTTGTACACATCAGAACCTGAGATATGTGCAAGCCTTGAATTCAGCAGGAGCTCACAGGAGCACAGCTCCTGAACCTTTCTGCGGGTTCCCCATCCTCCTGCCTACCTACCTTGTCCATTGAATAGTAGGTGTAGCTGCATAACAATTCCTGGATTAGGAGAGCGGGCAGCCAGCCAGCCACCAGGAGCTTTGCCATGCCCCCAGCAGCCTTCATTAACCCCTGGAGAAGGCCATGCCATCCTTTCTCCACTTCTTATGTGATTTTGGGTGGCAGGTGGCTTGCTGGCCTTTTGACTGTGAGGGGCAGCGGCCAAGGACAGCCTCAGGTGAGTGAGGCCTGCTTGGGCTGACTGGATCTCTAGCCAGTCCAAGCAGGCCTAGCTTGCCCAGGGCTCTCCTTTTTTTGCATCGGGTTGCTTTTGGCTGGTGGGGGTGTGGCAAATGCTAATGAGTTATGCTAATGAACTCCACCACCTATTTTTCTACAAAACAACCCCTGGATGTGTGAATGCTGTTCAGGCAGAGCTAGTGTTTGAAGGGTATGGATACTGGTGCTGCTCGCAATGCCTTTTAAACTCCAGAAAACTCCAGCCATGAATTTTCATGGTATGACAATGAACACATAACCCACCTAGAGAAATCTGAAATTCTGTTACCTCTCCAAAAACTTGAGAATGACCAAACTCTTCAGGGCTACAAGAACACTGCCTGCATTTCTCTGCATGTTTCTACGACTGCTCTATGGTTTCTGAAATACCATCAGAAGCAAGACAGTTCTTTACTAGTAGGAGGTAAGTGAGATGCAAGAATATGGTTTGACATTATATTTAGTCCACTGCCTTTATTATACCAATGCAGAGAACATTCTAATATCAATTTCACAATACGTATAATCTACCAGGGGGTGTAGAATGGTATGGGATAGCCTGATCTCATCAGACTTTGGAACCTAAGCAGGATCAGTACTCGGATGGGAGACCACCAAGGAAGGCTTTGCAGGGGAAGGCAGTGGCAAATCACCTCTGCTTTGCCATGAAATCTCCTTATCACAGTTGCCATGAATCAGTTGAGACTTGACAGAACAATATATATACATATAATCTGCCAGATAGCCATATATCAGAAGCATCAAATTGTAGGGGCTATCAGCTTATGAATTTGATCATGTGAACCCTCGTACTGGGAGAAGGAGAGACAAGCTATATCCTTTCCCGGGCATTACATATGTACCAGATAACTCACATGTTCTGAAACCGGAATATATGCATGTTACCAAATGGCAACCGTGTGTATCAGGGAGACAACGCATACTGTGTTCTGAGAATATGTGCAGTCAGACACAACACCTGAAAAAAAACTTTTGTAGCATCTCTATGATCTGGATCCACCAATGCGCAAGCAGAAACTGTGCAATTCCTCTTGTGCGGGCTCCTGTACAACACCTTTCCTCCCTGTATATTTTAGTTCCAAGATCTTGTGGAAGCAGAAACGCTAGTGGGGATACTGTAAGTTTGACTTTGTGCAAGCAGTTACTGAAGTCATTTTCCTGACATGTATGCTTATGCAAGAAATCTAACACTATCAGTCATTTTGCACTGGACCCAACCCAACATATCCACAGCACCCAAATGTTCTTTGAGCCTACCCTCGTGTGTTAATTTACTTAGGGTTTTGCCCCCAAATCTCTCTTCTTTCAGTATCATAGTTCAATATGGGGGCAGGCGGAGGGGAGACTGGAGCCATAGTAGCAACAAGCATGCCCTTGAACACGTTAAGAAAACTTCCGCCTCACCAATGAGCCGCTGCAAACAGGAGCTTCCAGTCCAGACGTCTCCTAATTTAAACATCAAGCATTAGCACTCTTGGGTATCCATGGGAATTTCTCTGGCACAAAACAAAAATGGTATTTTGTCTTTGCAACAGGGGCAACAACTAAATTCCTAGCTTCCCTAGTCCTGCAAAGCCTGACGCTTGCCCAGTAGCTACAGATATTTACTGGATAATCAAACTTCCCAGAATTTAGCCTGTGAGACCGCAACCCCCCAGCAGAACAACTATACATAGGCAAATATGTACGACCTTCTACAGTAAGAGAGACAGACTAGAAGGAGTCAAAGATTCTCTCTGCCCCAGCTGATCTGCAGGTTGTGTCTAACCTCTCAGACTTTCCAAGTGGCCTTTGTGTAAAATTTAGTGTTTCTTGCCACCCTATTTGCAAAGAATACAAATGAGACAACCATGGCCATGTCACAAATCCACCAATGATGGGACACATCAATAAGCTGAGGAACAGGTTGGCAATAGGGGGGAGGGGGGGCTAAAAAAGAGAGAAGAAAAAGATGGAGCGTATTTGCACATCCGTCTCATTTGAAATCTAGAGGAGAGGCTCCCTTCAGATTGCAAATTAACTGTATAAATATTTTTAATATACTTTAAAATGTATGCGCTCAATGATTCGTGCCAAGTTTGTGTGCCGCGGACCACTTTCTTAACAGCAGCGACGTTTATATGGTCATAACTGAAGTTTTTTAATTTAACACCCCATTAAGAGGAACGGGAGAAAGGGGCAGTCACACCTTTGCTGTTCCTTCCAGTCTCTCTCTGTCTGGATAAAGACTCGACAAGAGAGCCTCCCCTCTGATTTACGGCACCGACACCACAGACATAAGTCCTGTGTCCTTCCCATCCCCCATCCCCAGACATTCTCGCTGCAGGTGTGCAGACGCTGGTGTATTTCCTTAATGGCACATCACTCACTAACATGCCGTAAATACTGGATTTAAAAAAAACACACACACACAATGGCTATTTTAATAGCATTTTCATTAGCTTGATGCATTCTTGCCGAGTGAAAGCTAGGCCGCTGCATCCCTACGACACTTTCAACAGACAGACGGAATCATATTTCGTTACCTGTTGTGGGCAACATGGCATATCAGTAGGAGAAGGAAATTCGGGGGGGGGGGGTGGAGAAATACGGAACAGACACAACTAAAGACCATTCATCAGAAGCTGTTGGTCACATCCGACTCACCAGAAATTTATCGCTGTCTAAAGATGGCTGGCAAAGTTCATAGGGCTCCAGCACATACACCAAAAGTTTGTTCTAATGTTATCTCAGCAACCGCTTGTTTTGGCTGCCATGTTTCCAGATGCAGGCTGATCACAGAGGAAGGGGGAAACCGTAAAGGAGAACCAAGGAATGCTAACACACTGGTAATTACCCTACAAATGCCCCCATTCGAGAAGCTCTTCTTTCACTCAGACTTCATTTTGGTCTTGGAGCATGATGGGAAAAGAGCAGTTTTAAAAAAAATGTCTGAGAAGAGAATCTTAGAGAAGAGAATCTCTTGCCCGTGGGTCTTTCTTGTTGCATTAACATTCTCAAGCAAGAATGGGGTTGAGAAAAACTCCATCTCCCTTGTATCGGATTGTTCTATTGTTCCTAATTTCACTATTCAGACTGCACAGGTCGGGGAGGGACGGTGGCTCAGTGGTAGAGCATCTGCTTGGTAAGCAGAAGGTTCCAGGTTCAATCCCCGGCATCTCCAACTAAAAAGAGTCCAGGCAAGTAGGCATGAAAAACCTCAGCTTGAGACCCTGGAGAGCTGCTGCCAGTCTGAGTAGACAATACTGATTTTGATGGACTGAAGGTCTGATTCAGTATAAGGCAGCTTCATATGTTCATATGGTCCACACATATGTTCATATATGTTCATATGGATCCAGGAATCCCACCTTGTGCCTGGGATACTCACATGGGAGTTCCTCAGTTCTCGCGTGCAAATTGCAACACGCCATGCCCAGAGAAGGAACTTCAGCCCCTGCCCCTACCAATTGCCTGTCCTGAAAAAGGAGAATCAGTTTTTGGATTACTGGGGAAGCCCACATGCAATCTCATGGGTTCCCCCTGCAAGCCAAATAGCACCTCCCCAGAATGGCATCAAGGAGAAAAAATTGAAGAAGATATTGGATTTATATCCCGCTCTCCACTCCAAAGAGTTTCAGAGCGGCTTACAATCTCCTTTACCTTCCTCCCCCACAACAGACACCCTGTGAGGTGGGTGGGGCTGGAGAGGGCTCTCACAGCAGCTGTCCTTTCAAGGATAACCTCTGCCAGAGCTATGGCTAACCCAAGGCCATGCTAGCAGGTGCAAGTGGAGGAGTGGGGAATCAAACCCAGTTCTCCCAGATAACCACTACACCAAACTGGCTCTCCAATTGAAGCCCCTTCAGAGCAGTTTGGTGTAGTGGTTAAGTGCACGGACTCTTATCTGGGAGAACCAGGTTTGATTCCCCTCCACTTGCAGTTTCTGGAATGGCTTTGGGTCTGCCATAGATTTTGTAGGAGTTGTCCTTGAAAGGGCAGCTGCTGTAAGAACTCTCTTAGCCCCACCTACCTCACAGGGTGTCTGTTGTGGTGGGGGGGGGGAAGGTAAAGGAGATTGTGACCATTCTGAGATTCAGAGTATACGGCAGGATATAAATCCAATATCATCATCATCTTCTTCTTCTTCTTCTTCTTCTTCTGTGCTGCAGCTACAATATGGTTTAGGCAGCCTTCATGTGGGAAATGACAAACTCAGTTCTCCAGTAAGAGAGTTCAGCACACAACTCAATGGATACTTCACCTTTGACAAGTTATCGTCTTTCATCTTTAGTGGCCTTCTGTAAAATGGAACGACCGTGACTTCCTCTGTAGTTGCAATGAGGATTCACGGTGATAAAAATAACATTTCTTCCAATCAAAACCACAGATAAGAGACGGAGGGGGGAATCAAAATCGGGTTAGTTATGGGATGCTTTTTGTTCACTATTAAGGATGTTTCTATGAAGAAAAATACAGTTGAACTGTGAAAAACATTTCTCCCAGGGACTACAGAGGCATGGAAGAATCAAAGATACAGGTATGCAGGACTGATTTACCTGTAATTTCTGGAATCCCCAACACCATATTTTTGGGTGGTCAGATGGGTCCCCTCCTTCCTTTTTCGCCATCAGAAAAACTTTAGGTGTTTGTTGTCAATTTGACAACATTTGCAAGAAATAAAAGTTGAACTCAAAAACACTGTGTGAGTGTTACCATTCCCATATGCAGTCAACCACACAGCAGTGACAACTTGGCAAGGAGGGGGAAAAAAGGAAGATTTTGTGCTTCTGCTTTTATATGTTATTACGGTACATATAACATCTGCATTGTCGAGTTGCTTGTTAGTGAATAACACATTTATCACGTGGTTCAGACTACATAAACAAGGTCAATTTTGTTTCAAACCTATATAAATATGATTCTGGAACTGAATTAACTCCTGATTGAAAAGTTGCACATTTTCAGCTGGCTAATCACATTTTACTTCAGTACGCATAGAAAACATTGCAATGAAATTAGCTGTTTGTTTGCACATTTGGAGGGGGGGAAGTTTTATCCTTAAACCCCGGGAAGGAGTGGCCAGGTAAAAGATCTGATGTTGGGAGCAAATGTTAACTGATTCAGTGGTAAGCTTCTCACTGCTTTAAGGTTGCTATTTTTTACTTCTTTTTCGTCCTGCGTGTAATATAATGAAACCTTTGATTCTTCTGTTCTGTCAGCATGAACTGATTATTCTAAGCAAAGGGGATAAGTTATCAAGGACTGAAAAAAACCTCTCTGCATGAGCTTATCAGCTGAGAAAAAGATAAGGGCTGTTCAGCAGTCCTAACCCTGGTCAAACACATGGTCCTCATCTCTTCCTCCTTCCATAAAATGAAAATTTAAACATACACAGTGAAACAGAAGAAAATGATATTGGATTTATATCCCGCCCTACACTCTGAATCTCAGAGCAGTCACAATCTCCTTTACCCTCCCCCCACCCCACAACAGACACCTTGTACGTGGGGCTGAGAGAGTTCTTACAGCAGCTGCCCTTTCAAGGACAGCTCTGTGAGAGCTATGACTGACCCAAGGCCATTCCAGCAGCTGCAACTGGAGGAGAGGGGAATCAAACCTGGTTCTCCCCGGTAAGAGTCCGCACACTTAACCACTACACCAAACTGGCTCCCTGAGTGGCAGCAAGGCCTGTGATCCAGTGGACAGAAAGCTGAGTTTTGACTTGGAGGAACTGGATCTAAGTTCTGTCCCTACCATTATGGCCTTGGGTAAATCAGTCTTTCTCTCAGGCCTGGTTTAGACAAGCAGCGGAATGAAGCAGCAGAGTGCTGAGGGTGTGGAGTGGCCAGAACCATTTCAGTCTGAGGAGGGGTTATATCTTTCACAGCTGCTCCGCAAGAATAAATATGAAACAGTACAGCGATATCTAGGATTAAGCTACAACCTGGCTCCCCAATGTGCTAATGTTTTGTTTGTATTAACTTGCAGGAAGCTTTTATATAGGTGAGTGGTAGGCTTCCCTGCCTCCCGCTGGGGGCGGGGTTTCCCCTGGTTTTGGGGGCCCCAACCCACCAGCATGGAGCTGGCCAGAGTGGATTCTTCACCCCCAAAGAACTCTGTTCCGCCCTGATGTGCCCGATGCGATGACATCACTTCCAGGAGATGCGCCCCGCCCCCCCCCCCCCACACACACACAGGGAGCCACGTAAGATCTGGCAACCCTAGTGAGTGGTGAAAGTGAAACCCTCTCCCCAGCTTTATTCTGAAATGCTTCTGCACTCAGGAATTCCACCACTTCGAGCTGCTGAAGGTGCAGACCAGGCCTCAGTTTAAGTTACCAAAATGGTAGAGAGAGACCCATCTCACAAAGTTAATTCATAATCAAGAGTACTGAAAATTTAAAGTACTAGAGAACTATTTGTATAGGATGAACATAAGGATAGGGGCACCAGGGTCAAGTCAACCGGCCACACACACTGCGAGCGAGCTCTCCGCAAGCTCCCTGGTTAGAATGTTTTCCCCCACAATCACACATGCTAAATAATGCACATTCAATCCACTTTCGATGCACTTTCCAACTGGACTTGGCCAGTTCACGCAAAATCCAGTTGGAAAATGCACTGAACGTGGACTGAAAGTATATTATTTAGTGTGTGTGACCACAGCCCCAGAGATTGGGGGGATGGAAACCATGGGCACTGTCGCATTCCCCTCTCCACATGTTCATCCTACACTGGTGAATGTGCGGGAAAGTGTTTATGCGACTAGTATACAGCAGCAGTAACTGCCACATTTCTTCCAGGAATAACCCAAAGACAAGTGCACATAGTTCTATCATTTACGTGAAGTAATAACAGCAAAGACTCTCTCAGAAAGAGAGAGAGCAGACTTTCCCCATGCTCTTCACTAATTCATCGGGAAGAAGATTAAACCTGGAGCACATGGTCTCTAAGAAAGTGGGCAGGCAGGGGTAGTCTCTTTTTATAAAGTTCCCCAATGTTTAAAATGCAACGTGAAAACAATATATGGCCTTTTAACTGGCTGGAAGAGAGAAACAAGTCTTTAAAAATATAGAAGTGGCTCAATACACCTCTTCGCTTTCTCCCACTACCCATAATTCACACATTACGGAGAACACAGGTCGGATCTTGGATTCGCTCACTGTGTTCTGTGTAACAGTCACATGTGATCTGCAGATCATTCCAGGGGTCAGCCAAGTTGCTCTGCAGTAGAACAGCTAGATTCAAGTCCAGCAGCATCTTAGAGTCCGACCAGATTTGAGCAGTATATGCTTTCGAGAGTCGAAGTACCCCTCATCAGACAACAGATGTGAGTTGCAGGTTCTCTTCCATTTGCCCATGCACACTGCCCAATTCAGATTGACATATCCATTTCCCTGAGCTGAAACAGTACAAGGGGGCACCATGTGGTCTGATGGGGAAACTCACAAGTGCAAATGAGGGTTTCCGCGAAGGGCCAAACAGTGCTCTTCCAGGAGTGTTGCTGGTTGTGAAAATGGTTTAAGGCCATTCGTCAGGCATACAAGTGACCTCAAAAACCACAGCTATGCAATAAAGTCAAACCATGGGGGCCCTCAAGCCCCCAAGTTGTTGTTGCTTTCTTATCTTTTTAGAAGAATGGCTGGTTAAGGAAACAAACAAAGGCGGTGCATGAGAATGTTCCTGTTTCTGAGATCGCTTTTCATACCAGCCTACTGAATCCTCCATACCGGTGCCCATAAAGATTTGCGATGGGTGCATGGTTCACTCATCCCAACCTTGCTACAGAACTGCTGCCGCTAATACAAAAGCTAAATAGCCAAAGACCCTGAACTCCCCCATGTGCATTTTGCCTCCCCAGAAGGTGAACATGCTCAGCAGCAATTCCCTCGCTTAGAACATAATCTCTAAACCTTACGGACAACGGTAGCAATTTCCCAGTTCGAGCAGATTGGCGGCTAAGATCCCTTGTTTGACATACTGTGGGGAGCTAAACACTTACCTTATTAAAGGACTGCCCTCCAAAACACAGAGCAGTTAAATAAACTGTTGCCACTGTAATTGTTCGGCAGCACGCTGCTGATAATATTATGAATTGCCGCTAATGTCAGGTTAGTAAATTAATACGGGAGTATCATTTAGTGTTAATTCCAATGAGTTTCCTGAAGTTAAGTATATGAAGAGGGATTAGTTTCCTTCTAGACAGAAATACGCCTAACAAGAAAGACTCAGACAGACACAGTGGTGCAGAGCCTAAGTGTATCAAGTGATAGACAATGAGCAGTTTTGAACTTCTGTGGCTCGTTCGTTGGGGAACCAATTCGGCAAACCTTGATTCCTGCAAATAGGCCAGTAGGCTTCAAAATGATTATATGCAAATAATGACTCCAGAATTAGACAGCGTTCAGTACTAGTCCCTTCTTCTCTTCTGACCGCCTCGCATAGACATATCTTTGTTTTTCTAAGAAGTCCACTTTTCTAAGGATCAGGAGGACGCTGTCATCTTAATGTTTATTAATACCCCTGTAATAAATTAGTAATAAACCGTAATTGATAGCAGCTTTTATCAACTTGGCTAGATTGTCATCAGAGGGTTCTCCACAGCAAAGATTTAAATGTTTCATTTTATTTTTAACTTTCCCTTTTTCTCTATTTCAGTAATGTCAAGCAAAGAGGTATGGTTTTACTATGTGAACGAATCATGGTGTAGAATAATTTATGACTTGGTCTCAGGCTTTCAGAAAAAGCTATTTCAAATCTTCACTTTGATTTGGCTGTATCAAAAAAAAAAAGCCACTCAAAATAACAGCAGAAGCTCTTCAGAAGGAGAATGGTGCCTCAAGGACAGCTAGACGTGCCCAAAATTCAAGCAACAAATAAAGCACATTTTTCTGCTTTTGGAATTATCCACAAATCTGCACTAATTAACACAATTAGTTTTCTTTGTATTCAGGCCCACTGGCAAATACATATACAGGAAAAGGAAGACACATACATACACATATCAACGAGTACAAACCAGTCCCAGAGAGGAATCCGAATGCCACCAGACCACCAGAACCCCATTCTGCTCTGTTGTTCTCTCTATATCACACCTGTCAATTTGTCTAACAATTTCCCCAAACCAATAAGGAATAGGTACTTACTTATTGCTGCAAAAAGCTAGGGTTAACAGCTCAGGCTTGGGAAATCCCCGGAGGTTTGACGGTAGCAGCAGGGGAGAGTGAAATCTGGAGAGGGCAGAGTTTGGGGAGGCAGCTTCCTGTGGTTGTGGTGCCATAAAGCCCACCTTCTGAAGCTGCCATGTCCTCCAAGGAAAACCGATCTCTGTAGTTTGGAGCTCAGCTATAATTCTATAAGCTCCAGGCCCCTTCTGTTGGTTAAAAACCCAAATGGAAGCTGAGATTCCCATGGAACTAGATTCCATGTAATATACCAGCATCCTGAATTTGTACCATTCCATATACCCAGGGGTGGGATTCTAGCAGGAGCTCCTTTGCATATTAAGCCACAAATCCTTGATGTAGCCATTCTTCCAAGAGCTTACAAAA